>NC_060186.1:26300825-26433325 GCF_021184085.1 Oncorhynchus gorbuscha
GCACACACACACAAACACACACACAAGCACACACACAAGCACACACACACACAAGCACACACACACATTACATTACATTTACATTTAAGTCATTTAGCAGACGCTCTTATCCAGAGCGACTTACAGTCACACACACAAGCTCACACACACACACACACACACACACACACACACACACACACACACACACACACACACACACACACACACACACACACACACACACACACACACACACACACACACACACACACACACACACACACACACACACACACACACACACACACACACACACACACACACACACACACACACACACACACACACACACACACACACAAGCACACACACACAGGTCAACTAGTGCTACGCCCAGCAGGTGAGGAGTGACTGGCTGGAGGAGGGAGGTATATACAGTACCTGGTAGAATATTTCAGACACACACAGCTGGCCTCTGGCAGTCAGCTAGGCTCCAGCCCCAGCAAGCCTAACTCTTAGATCAGAAGGCTTCAGACACGTTAGCTACAGTACAATATTGTTGTAGGCCCTCTGGCTAATGTCTCAATCTATAGGAGTTTGGAAAAGGTATGACTCTAGCATTATGTTCAGGGAAAAGAGAGAAAACGGGGGGGGGGGGATTCCACGTTATCCAATGCCCAGGTGAAGTTCGTCATCATGGCCTCCCGAGTGGCCCAACGGGCTAAGGCCCTGCATCGCAGTGCTAGAGGCATCACTACAGACCAGGGTTCCATCCTGGGCTGTATCGCAGCCGGCCGCGACTGGGAGACCCATGAGGCGGCGCACAATTGGCCCAGGGTCGTCCGTGTTAGGGGAGGGTTTGGCCGGCAAGGAAGTCCTTTTCCCATCGTGTTCCTGTGGCGGGCTGGGGCGCAGTGCACGCGGACACGGTCGCCAGGTGTACGGTGTTTCCCCCGACACATTGGTGCGGCTGGCTTCTGGGTTAAGCGAGCAGTGCGTCACTAAGCAGTGCGGCTTGGCAGGGTCGTGTTTCGGCCTTCGTCTCTCCCAAGTCCCTACGGGAGTTGCAGCGATGGGACAAGACTGTAACTACCAATTTGAATATCACGAAATTGGGGAGGAAAAAGGGGTATAAAGTAGAATAAAAAAATGAATTTCGTCATCAGTTCTTCTGCAGCTCTACAGTAAGTTGAAAGGCTCCAAGGTGATTCCACCCAGCTGTGTAACTAACCTGTGTTTGGCCTGCTCTCTGATGTAGGGGTGACTCTGGCCAGAAGCACAGTGTATCGTCAGGGACAGCTAAAGCAGGACACACTGACCTGGACGGACCTCTGTTCCACAGGAACGGCGCTAAAGGAGGAGACGGTAAGCCGTGATCTGATTCAAAACTCCGTCAAACTGTCCTTGTTAGAAGAGTTGATGGAGATGCTGTGTCGTCTTCACAGCAGTGAGCTGTGTGTCTGCATACTGTGTTCAAGTGTTGCTCTTTCTCTCCCTTTTGCCTTTTGGTCTGCCTCTCTTTTTTCTCTCTCTCTCAGACTCGGACTCGGACAGTGAGTTGTCTGTAGACGAACACAGCTCGTCCTTTGCCTCGTCTCACTCTTCGGACAGTGAAGATGATGACATGGACATCAAGCCCAAGTGGAACAACGAGAGACCGCCTCTACACAGCACACCTAAAGGGTCCAGCATCAAAGGTAGCCGTCCATTTCTCATCCAAAACACCCCTCACCCTAACCGGGAACCTATCAGTTACCCGGAACGTCCATGGTCTCACTGCTCAGAAAGCACTGCAGTTTCTCTCATTTAGCTTTTTATTCATTCTTAATGACTCACTGATAAGATGACACAAGTATTAGAATTAGAGCTGGATTATAGTGCATTATACCGTGTTCTCAACAGTGTTATCAACATGATTTATTATTGTGCTGTGGTGTGGTAGGTACTACCTACAACCAAAATAATGATTGGCTCATGTTTCTTCTTCCTCTGACCCCAGTGGAAGCAGTGTCCAATCATGTGAGGCCTCACTGGCCCAAGGAGGCGATGATAGCCAGTGACAGCGAGGATCCTGGGGGTGCAGAACGTCTGAGGGTGGAGACCAAGGTGAACGTGGAGCTGCACCAGGAGAACAAACACAACCACGTAGGAGAGACACCCCAGGACAGGGAGACCCCCACTAGGGAGAATGGACCTCTCAGTCTGTCCTCCAATGGGCCTCCCAGCCTGGGCCCCCACCAGCCTGAGCCCAAGAAGGGTGAGAGATGTAGACAATTTCATCTTTTATTTGTTTCTTTTTTTGTTGGTGGGTTGGTTTGTTCATTCAATCATTCATCCAAGCATACACTACATTGGCCCTGTGACTGAGTCTTCATGGATTTGTGAAAGCTTTGTTATTACACCTAAAACAAATGTCAGAAGATTCTGTATTTTTCCATCTCAGGCATCCTGAAGAACAAGATCACGTACCCTCCTCCCTTGACCGACAAGAACATGAAGAACCGACTGCGAGAGAAGCTGAGTGACTACAACCCTCCCACCATCTCTTCCTCCATCCCTCCACCCATCATCCCTCCGTCCAAGACCCCCTCCGTGGCCTCCAACGACGGGGTGCACCCTGTATCTGTGGGCAACAGCGCAATCATCAAGCCGCCGCTTGCCCCACGGCCACAAGTACCACAGAATGGGGGCGTGGCTATGAGCATGAAGGCGATGACGACCAACGGAGGCCACGAATCAGACTCGGAGTGAGTGGGTAGTCGTGTGATGATGATGCCATAGTGTAATTCTTGTGTGTGGTGTTTTTCAATGGAACAGACAATGTAGTGTCACTCAGCGTAAAGTAATGAATGATTCCTTTTTGCCTAAATAGTGAAGGATGAAGATTAGTTTTTTATATCAGATTGCTTCTGAATGGTATTTCATTATCGACACTTTAATGACATGTATCTGCTGACCTGCATGTATTAGGTGAAGTTTTTACACGAGGACATATTTCGCTATTGTCTATATGTACAGTATGAATGAAAGTTCCCATCCCACATATGAATGCTGCACGTGGTTGTACACTGTCTAGTGGTGTTAGCCTGCATCCCTACCTGCACACATCTAACCCAGCATGTCTCCCCTCCCTCTATCCTCCCCTCACTCCCTCTATCCTTCCCTCCCTCCCTCAATCCTTCCCTCCCCTCCCTCTATCCTCCCCTCCCTCTATCCTTCCCTCCATCCTTCCCTCCCCTCCCTCTATTTTTCCCTCCCTCCCCTCCCTTTATCCTTCCCTCCCTTTATCCTTCCCTCCCTCTATCCTTCCCTCCCTCCCTCTCCTCCCTCTATCCTTCCCTCCCTCCCCTCCCTCTATCCTTCCCTCCCTCCCCTCCCTCTATCTTTCCCTCCCTCCCTCCCCTCCCTCTATCCTTCCCTCCCTCTATCCTTCCCTCCCTCTATCCTTCCCTCCCTCTATCCTTCCCTCCCTCTATCCTTCCCTCCCTCCCCTCCCTCTATCTTTCCCTCCCTCCCCTCCCTCTATCATTCCCTCCCTCCCTCCCTCCCGTCCCTCTATCCTTCCCTCCCTCCCTCCCGTCCCTTATCCTTCCCTCCCCTCCCTCTATCCTTCCCTCCCTCCCTCTCCTTCCCTCCTTCCCTCCCTCCCCTCCCTCTATCCTTCCCTCCCTCCCTCCCTCTATCCTTCCCTCCCTCCCCTCCCTCTATCCTTCCATCCCTCCCCTCCCTCCCTCCCTCCCTCCCCTCCCTCTATCCTTCCCTCCATCCCTCCCTCCCTCCCTCCCTCCCCTCCCTCTATCCTTCCTCCATCCCCTCCCTCTATCCTTCCCTCCCTCCCCTCCCTCTATCCTTCTCTCCCTCCCTCCCCTCCCTCTATCCTTCTCTCCCTCCCTCCCCTCCCTCTATCCTTCCCTCCCTCCCCCCCTCTATCCGTCCCTCCCTCCCCTCCCTCTATCCGTCCCTCCCTCCCCTCCCTCCCTCCCCTCCCTCTATCCTTCCTCCATCCCCTCCCTCTATCCTTCCCTCCTCCCCTCCCTCTATCCTTCTCTCCCTCCCTCCCCTCCCTCTATCCTTCTCTCCCTCCCTCCCCTCCCTCTATCCTTCTCTCCCTCCCCTCCCTCTATCCTTCCCTCCCTCCCCTCCCTCTATCCTTCCCTCCCTCCCCTCCCTCTATCCTTCCCTCCCTCCCTCCCCTCCCTCTATTCTTCCCTCCCTCCCCTCCCTCTATCCTTCCCCCCCACCCTCCCCTCCCTCTATCCTTCCCACCCTCCCCTCCCTCTATCCTTCCCCCCACCCTCCCCTCCCTCTATCCTTCCCTCCCTCCCTCCCCTCCCTCTATCCTTCCCTCCCTCCCCTCCCTCTATCCTTCCCCCCTCCCTCCCCTCCCTCTATCCTTCCCCCCCCCCCCTCCCCTCCCTCTATCCTTCCCTCCCTCCCTCCCCCTCCCTCCCCTCCCTCTATCCTTCCCTCCCTCCCTCCCCTCCCTCTATCCTTCCCTCCCTCCCCTCCCTCTATCCTTCCTCCATCCCCTCCCTCTATCCTTCCTCCATCCCTCCCCTCCCTCTATCCTTCCTCCATCCCTCTATCCTTCTCTCCCTCCCCTCCCTCTATCCTTCTCTCCCTCCCCTCCCTCTATCCTTCTCTCCCTCCCCTCCCTCTATCCTTCCCTCCCCCCTCCCCTCCCTCTATCCTTCCCCTCCCCTCCCTCTATCCTTCCCTCCCCTCCCTCTATCCTTCCCTCCCCTCCCTCTATCCTTCCCTCCCCCTATCCTTCCCTCCCTCTATCCTTCCCTCCCTCTATCCTTCCCTCCCTCCCCTCCCTCTATCTTTCCCTCCCTCCCCTCCCTCTATCATTCCCTCCCTCCCTCCTCCCTCCCGTCCCTCTATCCTTCCCTCCCTCCCCCCGTCCCTTTATCCTTCCCTCCCCCTCCCTCTATCCTTCCCTCCCTCCCCTCCCTCTCCTTCCCTCCTTCCCTCCCTCCCCTCCCTCTATCCTTCCCTCCCTCCCTCCCTCTATCCTTCCCTCCCTCCCTCCCTCTATCCTTCCATCCCTCCCTCCCTCCCTCCCTCCTCCCCTCCCTCCCTCCCTCCCCTCCCTCTATCCTTCCCTCCATCCCTCCCTCCCTCCCTCCCCTCCCTCTATCCTTCCTCCATCCCCTCCCTCTATCCTTCCCTCCCTCCCCTCCCTCTATCCTTCTCTCCCTCCCTCCCCTCCCTCTATCCTTCCCTCCATCCCTCCCCTCCTCCCTCCCCTCCCTCTATCTTTCCCTCCCTCCCCTCCCTCTATCATTCCCTCCCTCCCTCCCCTCCCTCCCGTCCCTCTATCCTTCCCTCCCTCCCTCCCGTCCCTTTATCCTTCCTCCCCTCCCCTCCCTCTATCCTTCCCTCCCTCCCCTCCCTCTCCTTCCCTCCTTCCCTCCCTCCCCTCCCTCTATCCTTCCCTCCCTCCCTCCCTCCCTCCCTCCCTCTATCCTTCCTCCATCCCCTCCCTCTATCCTTCCCTCCCCCTCCCTCTATCCTTCTCCCTCCCTCCCCTCCCTCTATCCTTCTCTCCCTCCCTCCCCTCCCTCTATCCTTCTCTCCCTCCCCTCCCTCTATCCTTCCCTCCCCCCTCCCTCTATCCTTCCCTCCCTCCCCTCCCCCCTCTATCCTTCCCTCCCTCCCTCCCCTCCCTCTATTCTTCCCTCCCTCCCCTCCCTCTATCCTTCCCTCCCACCCTCCCCTCCCTCTATCCTTCCCACCCTCCCCTCCCTCTATCCTTCCCCCCACCCTCCCCTCCCTCTATCCTTCCCTCCCTCCCTCCCCTCCCTCTATCCTTCCCTCCCTCCCCTCCCTCTATCCTTCCCTCCCTCCCTCCCCTCCCTCTATCCTTCCCTCCCTCCCTCCCCTCCCTCTATCCTTCCCTCCCTCCCTCCCCTCCCTCTATCCTTCCCTCCCTCCCCTCCCTCTATCCTTCCTCCATCCCCTCCCTCTATCCTTCCTCCATCCCTCTCCTCCCTCTATCCTTCCTCCATCCCTCCCCTCCCTCTATCCTTCCTCCATCCCTCTATCCTTCTCTCCCTCCCCTCCCTCTATCCTCTCTCCCTCCCCTCCCTCTATCCTTCTCTCCCTCCCCTCCCTCTATCCTTCCCTCCCTCCCTCCCCTCCCTCTATCCTTCCCCTCCCCTCCCTCTATCCTTCCCTCCCCCTCCCTCTATCCTTCCCTCCCTCCCTCTATCCTTCCCTCCCTCCCTCCCCTCCCTCTATCTATCCTTCCCTCCCTCCCCTCCCTCTATCTTTCCCTCCCTCCCCTCCCTCTATCCTTCCCTCCCCTATCCTTCCCTCCCTCTATCCTTCCCTCCCTCCCTCTCCTCCCTCTATCCTTCCCTCCCTCCCCTCCCTCTATCTTTCCCTCCCTCCCCTCCTTCCCTCCCTCTATCCTTCCCTCCCTCTATCCTTCCCTCCCTCCCCTCCCTCTATCCTTCTCTCCCTCCCTCCCCCCTCCCTCTATCCTTCTCTCCCTCCCTCCCCTCCCTCTATCCTTCCCTCCCTCCCCCCCCCTCTATCCTTCCCTCCCTCCCCTCCCTCTATTCTTCCCTCCCTCCCCTCCCTCTATTCTTCCCTCCCTCCCCTCCCTCTATTCTTCCCCCACCCTCCCCTCCCTCTATCCTTCCCCCCCACCCTCCCCTCCCTCTATCCTTCCCCCCACCCTCCCCTCCCTCTATCCTTCCCCCCACCCTCCCCTCCCTCTATCCTTCCCTCCCTCCCTCCCCTCCCTCTATCCTTCCTCCATCCCCTCCCTCTATCCTTCCTCCATCCCTCCCCTCCCTCCATCCCTCCCCTCCCTCTATCCTTCCTCCATCCCTCTATCATTCTCTCCCTCCCCTCCCACTATCATTCTCTCCCTCCCCTCCCTCTATCCTTCTCTCCCTCCCCTCCCTCTATCCTTCCCTCCCTCCCTCCCTCTATCCTTCCTCCCTCCCCCCTCCCCTCTATCCTTCCCTCCCCTCCCTCTATCCATCCCTCCCCTCCCTCTATCCTTCCCTCCATCCCTCCCCTCCCTCTATCCTTCCCTCCCTCCCCCTCCCTCTATCCTTCCCTCCCTCCCCTCCCTCTATCCTTCCTCCCTCCCCTCCCTCTATCCTTCCTCCCCCCCCCTCCCTCTATCCTTCCTCCCCTCCCCTCCCTCTATCCTTCCTCCCCTCCCCTCCCTCTATCCTTCCTCCATCCCCTCCCTCTATCCTTCCTCCATCCCCTCCCTCTATCCTTCCTCCATCCCCTCCCTCTATCCTTCCTCCATCCCTCCCCTCCCTCTATCCTTCCTCCATCCCTCCCCTCCCTCTATCCTTCCTCCATCCCTCCCCTCCCTTTATCCTTCCTCCATCCCTCCCCTCCCTCTATCCTTCTCATCCCTCCCCTCCCTCTATCCTTCTCTCCTCCCTCCCCTCCCTCTATCCTTCTCTCCCTCCCCTCCCTCTATCCTTCTCTCCCTCCCCTCCCTCTATCCTTCTCTCCCTCCCCTCCCTCTATCCTTTCTCTCCTCCCTCCCCTCCCCTCCCTCTATCCTTCCCTCCCCTCCCTCTATCCTTCCCTCCATCCCTCCCCTCCCTCTATCCTTCCCTCCATCCCTCCCCTCCCTCTATCCTTCCCTCCATCCCTCCCCTCCCTCTATCCTTCCCTCCATCCCTCCCCTCCCTCTATCCTTCCCTCCCTCCCTCTATCCTTCTCCATCCCTCCCTCCCCTCCCTCTATCCTTCCCTCCATCCCTCCCCTCCCTCTATCCTTCACTCATCCTCCCCTCCCTCTATCCTTCCCTCCATCCCTCCCCTCCCTCTATCCTTCCATCCCTCCCTCTATCCTTCCCTCCATCCCTCCCCTCCCTCTATCCTTCCCTCCATCCCTCCCCTCCCTCTATCCTTCCCTCCCTCCCTCCCTCCCCTCCTTCTATCCTTCCCTCCCTCCCTCCCTCCCCTCCTCTATCCTTCCCTCCCTCCCTCCCCTCCCTCTATCCTTCTCTCCCTCCCCTCCCTCTATCCTTCTCTCCCTCCCTCCCCTCCTTCCTCCCTCTATCCTTCCCCTCCTCCCTCTATCCATCCCTCCCCTCCCTCTATCCTTCCCTCCATCCCTCCCCTCCCTCTATCCTTCCCTCCCTCCCTCTATCCTTCCCTCCATCCCTCCCCTCCCTCTATCCTTCTCCATCCCTCCCTCCCTCTATCCTTCCCTCCCTCTATCCTTCCCTCCCTCTATCCTTCCCTCCCTCTATCCTTCTCCTCTCCCTCTATCCTTCCCTCCCTCTATCCTTCCCTCCATCCCTCCCCTCCCTCTATCCTTCCCTCCCTCCCTCCCCTCCCTCTATCCTCCCTCCCTCCCTCCCCTCCCTCTATCCCTCCCTCCCTCCCTCCCTCCCTTCCCTCCCTCCCTCTATCCTTCCCCTCCCTCCCTCCCTCCCTCCCTCCCTCCCTCCCTCCCTTCCCTCCCTCCCTCCCTCTATCCTTCCCTCCCTCCCCTCCCTCTATCCTTCCCTCCCTCCCTCCCCTCCCTCTATCCTTCCCTCCCTCCCTCTCCTCCCTCTATCCTTCCCTCCCTCCCTCTCCTCCCTCTATCCTTCCCTCCCCTCCCTCTATCCTTCCCTCCATCCCTCCCCTCCCTCTATCCTTCCCTCCATCCCTTTCTCTCTCTCCCCGGAACAGCGGCAGTAATGAAACTTCAATCTGACCCAGCAGGAAAACCAGAGTCTCTCTGCCCTTATGAGAGGAGCAAAGATGACCTCTCTCTGGAGTAGAGGAGAGTAAAGGAAGAAGAGAAGAAAGGACAATGAAAAGGAAAAGAGGAGAAAACAAGAGAGTAAAGGAGAAAAGAGGTGGGAAAAGGATAGGCATAAAGAAAAAGAGAAGGCTTCATGCCTATGTGCAATGGAGAAGTGACCTCTCACCCTTGACCTCTCACCTTCATCTCCTAAGGAGAGCAGTATTCCTTCAGAGCCACACCTGCCGAACTAAAGACAAGGGAATGTATGTGTCAGACTAAACCAAGTAAAGGAGGAGGTCCTACCTACAGGACTAATGGAACCTCCTGTGCCAAACCACTAAAGAGGAGGTGAAGAAAGAGTCCATCCCCCAGAATGAGTGGCTCGCATTGGTTGGACATAGACTCGAGAGCCTCAGGGCTGATACAGACATGGATATATGACCACTGTGTGCTGGTACAGTCAGTTGTAGTCCAGAGAAAGACTTCTAAGACTACAAGTCCCATAGAGGCCAACAGGAAGTTCAGGAGAAACTCAGAGACGTACCATGTGCCCTGTTCCTCCAAGCTACTCATAGAAAGAGGAATTATAGCCTTTCACCCAGTGTGTTTAGAGTGTAATTAATATGTAGATATTTCAACAACAAAAAAATCTATATTTTGTATTTGAACTGTGTCATCATGGATGAGAGGCAAAAATACATGTTTGTAAATTGAAAAGAAAATGCTTTTGTAAAAACAACAATTCTAGAATCCCTTTCTGATTGTGGAGAAATCACACTCTGTTTATAGGACATGTTCTTCTGTGGCTCAGACTAGCAAACCTGTGCCTTATCACTGTGCAAACCATACCCATCCCAATGCCCCCACCCCCAAAAAAAAAAAATGTTTTTTTAGTATTTAAAGAAAACATTTGAACACAGGTCAGCTGCACACACCCATTATTCTGCTTACCAAAGTAGGTAAAGAACCACTTTACCATACCATACATATATGGTATGGAGTCTCTAATGTCAAGCTAACCACTACATAAGTAACACCTTTACAGCACTTCCTATCATGTGATCGGCACTGTACAAAATGTCTTTTTTTTTTGTATGATCAAAGACACTGGAATTGTTTTGTAACATATGTATATTTATTTTTATGGTTTCAAGACACTGGGGGAAAAAATGATGATTGTAACTGTAAAATTAAAGAGGACATGTTGATTTTTCTTTTTAAGCCGTCTGAATTCCGACCTCAGACACATTACAAAAAAAAAAGAAAAGAAATACCCTTGAGGGAGATAAAACGGTGAAATGAGGATAACTGTGAACGAGGTAACGGAGGAAAGAAAAGAGATGTACTTTGAATGGAATTTTTGTTCCTTAAAAAGCTAGTGTAGCTATGTCTTCATTGACTCCCTGTATATCATTACACTGTCCAAGGAATGTATTGTCTCTTTACACCTTGATACTGTCCTGTGCCAGGCACAACTGGGAGTGTATGTCTGGCTGGCTGATGGACTGTCTGCTGTGGGGTCCAAAGTCCAGACAGTGACTGAGGTCCAGGGCTAATCCTTTATGAAACAATGGTGCTTACCGGTCCTGCTGTGTGTGACCCTTCCGGGGTACCGTACTTTCTCTCTCTCACACACACACACACACACACACACACTGTGTTATCCACTTGACAGGGGCAAAGTCAGTGTGTAATAGAAGAGACATTTCTGAAGTGCGTTGAGTTTTTCCTGACACCCTGATAAAGGGTTTAGGTATTTTATCACACTTTCTTAGTCGTTCTCTGACAAATGGCTCAAAGTTTATGGAGTAGGTGACCTGAGGTTTAAGCAATGAGTATTGATGATGACAAGGAGGAGGAGCAGGAATGTGTCCTGATTGAGACCAGACCCTGTATTCACAAAGCGTCTTAGGATAGCTGATCTTGGATCAGTTTTGTATTTTATATCATAATGGGTTATATGGATTTTATTTGACCAGGTAAGTTGACTGAGAACACTTTCTCATTTACCAATGACCTGGGGAATAGTTACAGGGGAGTGGAGATTAATTAGGAGAAGCTGGGGATGATTATGTGGCCATGATGGTATGAGGGCCAGATTGGGAATTTAGCCAGGACACCGGGGTTAACACTCTTACTCTTACGATAAATGCCATGGGATCTTTATTTTTAGTGACCACAGAGAGACAGGACACCTGTTTAACGTCTCATCCGAAAGGTGGCACCCCACACATGGAAATGTCCCCAATCACTGAACTGGGGCATTATAAAAAATATTACCAGAGGAAAGAGTGCCTCCTACTGGCCCTCCAACACCACTTCCAGCAGCATCTGGTCTCCCATCCAGGGACCGACCAGGACCAACCCTGCTTAGCTTCAGAGGACGGGGAGAACCTGAGCCTAGATCAGCACTCCTGCTCTGAGACACCTTGTGAAAACGGGCCCTGACCCAGAAAGAAAACAACGGGTTCCTAGTTATATAGACTTTTAACTATGACCCAGAGTTGTTCCTTACCAAGTGAGGAGGTCAGGGAAACCCCCTGGCCTAAATGGTGACACTCACAGCACCCTTTAAAGGGGCATTTACAGTTGCCAAATACACCTGTGAGTTAATGATATGTACGCATTGATTCTTGAAGAATATAACTTATAAATGCCTCATGAGCTTAGTTCAACTGTCACACTCCACGAGAACCCAAAATATACGCTTGTTTTTCTCCAATGTTTATAAACATTGTAAATTTAAACAAACACTGACTGTATAGCCTCATGCCATGGTTAAAACTATGATGTCGATACCATAGATGGTCAGTCTTTGCATTCGTAGCTCTGTATATGATTTTGAGTGGTTACATTTTTACTGAAACAGGCTGGGAAACCATGTGTTGTTGGTTTCAATTGCTGATTGCCTCTTTAAAGTAAAGCCATGTGTTTTATTAGACATTTGACATCACACATTCTGTTCGTGTACTTTATAACCAACCTAAAAAGCAGGCAGAATTATCCACATTTCAGACCTGAATTCCAAGGCAAGCGCCTCGCCCTTTTCAGCTTTGGGTATTTCAGCTCCAGCGCGACATCGCCTTCGCATGGAGTTGATCAGGCAGTTGATTCTGGTCTGTGGAATGTTGTCCCACTCGTCAATGGCTGTGTGCAAAGTTGTTGGATACTGGCGGGAACTGGAATAAGCTGTCGTACATGTCGATCCAGAGCATCCCAAACATGCTCACTGGTTGGTGAGCATGCAGGCCATGGAAGAACTGGGACATGTTCAGCTTCCAGGAATTGTGTACAGATGAGCTTCCAGGAATTGTGTACAGATGAGCTTCCAGGAATTGTGTACAGATGGGACCTGAGTTGATGGCGGTGGATGAATGGCACAACAATGGGCCTCAGGATCTCGGCAATGTATCTCTGTGCATTCAATTGACATCTATAAAATGCAATTGTGTTCCTTGTCCATAGCTTATGCCAGCCCATACCATAACCCAACATCCATCATGGGACACTGTTCACAACATTGACATTTTAGAGTGACCTTATTGTTCCAAGCACAAGGTGCACCTGTGTGTAATGATCATGCTGTTTAATCCGCTTCTTGATATGCCACACCTGTCAGGTGGATGAATTATCTTGGCAAAGGAGAAAATGCTCACTAACAGGGATGTAAACAAATTTGTGCTCAAAATTTGAGAGAAATACACTTTTTGTGCACATGGAGGGTACTATTTAGCAAAACATTATACAGTAAGCAACTAATATCAACATACTACTCATCCTTTTGAGAAGGCGTAATTAGTCACTTTCCTCTGCTCAGACATTGCGTGCATAAACCAATGGTTGCATGCCACATCATCGACTGACAAGTTTGCTATAAAATATGTGATAAACGGATACGTAAAATACATATTCAGGCGATGCAAGATCTGGTGTGAGTCACCAATGCCTGGGCAGAGGAACGTGCCAATTGAATGTGCAATATATCATCGATTGACAGATTGCTACAACATATGTGGTAAACTGAAACGTAAAATACTTATCCAGGCGTAGTAATACTTGGTTTGCGTCTTCAACGCTAGGGCAGAAGAACGGGCCCATCGAATGCCCAAATTGCGCTTGTTCCCCGTTATTCGTACATTATTCGGATTATCAGCTGTTGTCGAACACACACATATGGGTGTGAAAAACTATTTTCTTCCTCACTCGTGTGCGGTGAATTCTACTAGATGAAAAAACGACGTCAAAGATGATCTGTGATATTGACAAAATAACAGATGTGTGGACTGGAGTCGCATGCCTTGGACTCGAGTTGCAAATATGATGATTTTAGACTCGACTTGACAAAATCAAAAAGACTTGCAACTCAACTTTGACTTTAACACCAATGACTCGTGACTTAACTTGGATTTGGGCCTTTTGACTTGAACGGACTTGATACCCTCCCCAAGCCCAAATATGAAAAATAATGCTATTTAAAAAAACTCTTAATTTAACAGATTACAGTTTGAATCGGACAGCAGCCAATCAAATTGTGCCAGCAGAGAAAAAATGCGCATGGCAGTTTAGAGGACTACAGTGTTGCCAACTTAGCGACTTTGTCGCTATATTTAGTGAGTATTCAGACCCCTCTAGCGACACATTTTCAAAAAAGAGACTAGCGACAAATCTAGCGACTTTTTCTGGTGTTATTGGAGACTGACGCGAAAGCACGTATCGTTCTTACTCTTCTCAACGAGCAGCGGGTGCTGCCGTGGGCCCCACCCATGTCCCAAAGCACTCACAGGCAGCCCAGTCCTCGAGCAGCTGTCCCTCCCAGCTGCAGTCAGAGCAGGAGATGTTCACCCCTCCTCAGACTGCAAATTAATCGTGCATGTGGGAAGCAGCCGCTGGCAGATCCCGCCCTGGCTTACATTAAAAAAATTTTTTTAACCTGAATCAGGGCCAGACTAGGTTATCATAATTTTCTCACATTGCCACTGACAGTTTTTTCTATTGTCTCTTTTTGGTCCATTTAGATTGTATACAAAAAAATGTTATGGTTAAAAATGTTAATGTTTTACTGTGACATGTGGTAGGCTCCTAAGTGGACCATAAGGGTAAAAACCAAACCAAATTAAGAAAACTAAACTAAAAATGTTTTAATACAAATAATAAAAAAATAAGTAACTCTGCCAAAAACTCTGGTTTGGGTCACTTTTGCTGGTCTCAAGCCCCCAATCAAGGAGGGCTGGAATTGTGACAATTAAAAAAACAATAATTGACATAAGAAAGTTCATTTGTTGTTCTAAACATATTTAGGGTGTTTTTTACTCACTTTTTGTCTCTCCCACGACGTTAATCCTCTCTCCTACAGCATCCATCACAATTACATGCACATGGCCAATTATGCAAATTAGGTGATGGCATTATTTAGCGACTTCTAGCGACTTTTTGGACAGCCAATAGCTACTTTCCATACTGAGGAGTTGGCAACACTGCAGAGGAACGTCGGTGGGTGAATTCAGACGGAGCCCTTGGAAAGATGCACCTAATCTTGGCACCTAAAATTGAGCTACAACTGGTAGCTGCTGTTCCTAAAACCATTGACATACGTTAGCCTACTGTAACCCCACACAGGGGTGTGTTAAGATTGGGCGATTGTGTACATGCCTACATCGCCCGATTCCGCCCCATATCGATCCTCGATAGTCGAGGGGGGTGGTGCAGTGCAGGTTTTATCTCCCATCTTTGGGATCTGTATTTTTTTCCACAGACTTTCAGGAAAGTGTTCAAATTGTAGGCCTACTTGAAGTTCAGTAGCAGTTATTTTGATGTACCTTTTAGCAAATGATTGTAACTTTATGGCAGGATTATTTTAGGTTTCTAGAGTATATCTGGAGAGAGAGAGCACTACAATATTTAGTTTTTGTCATATTGATGTCTTTCCCATGGCTACCCATGTATTTCCATGGAGATAAAGCTTATTTGGAAAATAAATATACTGTAGATATTTTTAAAAGCATTCATGATTTGTGTAAATTTAATATACTAACTATTATTCTTGTTAAAATTAAAAATATGAAATGGTATTAAATTTGGTGAAGAGCACATTATGACTTGTCTAGGACTCGAAAGTCAGTTTAGGACTTGAGACCTGACTTGTCGGTCTTGACTTGAGACTTGACTCGGACTTGCCTGTCTTGGCACTTGAGTGCTAAGACTTGAGACTTACTTGTGACTTGTAAAACAATGACTTGGTCCCACCTCTGAAAAATAGCCAAGTGACTTCTCTGACAATGGAAATATACGTCCTCAATTGATTGAAAGCAGGCGAGATCAGGTGGGGCCATTCTAGCCAATGAGAGGGCAGATACTCGTGTGGAACAACAGGCACAGCTTTAGTCCTTTTTCTCAAATGCCACATGCATCCACTTATATCAGTACATTTGTAACAGCCTAAACATTATCAAACTTCTATTCAATCAAATACGCCTCCCCTAATTTGACACGCTCTCATAGACCTCCATACAAAAAAGGGTTTGTCTCATGCGGACAGTTGTGTAAATCCTCTCGCTTTGCCTATTCCTCTCTTTTATTTATTTAACTAGGCAAGTCAGTTAATTAAGAACAAATTCATTTTTACAATGACGGCCTACCCCGGCCAGACCCTAACCATGCTGGGCCAGTTGTGCACTGCCCTATGGGACTCCCAATAACAGCCGGTTGTGATACAGCCTGGAATCGAACCAGGGTCTGTAGTGACACCTCTAGCACTGAAATGCAGTGCCTTAGACCACTGCGCCACTTGGGAGCCTCTCTGATGACATCCGGGCATAGTATAGGCTAATTGATTTTCAAATGTTCTGCCCTGCATACATTGTTTGTAGTTTTCCTCTGGACATTTAGGATTTCCATGTAGGTGAAATCTTGTTTTACAAGTGGAAACCCACTACTCGCTGCATAAAATGCAAATGGTTCAATGACACATTCAATTAGTTTTAGCCAAATTTGTATAGGAATTTCAATTTGAATTAGCTTTTTTATTCTGTAGAATGCCCTGCGTGCTTTCTCAGTTCATTCACTGCCTCATTTAGGTGTCCAGTTGAGCTTATTGTTTTATTGTAGCGTGTGAAGTACTCTATGGGCCTATTGTAACCATCGATGGCCACTAAATTATCACCAGCAGATCTCTTGTTAAACATAAATATGTGCTAAATTCATCCGCACAGCTGATCTCAATTGTAACCATTACCTCATCTCCGCTCCCTAAAAGATAGTGTTACCCTAAAAGCTTGCTACCGAAGTATTTCAAGATATGTTTTGCCCTCTGGTGGGTATTATCATCAGGACAACTTTGTCCTACTTTTTGAGCAGTCTCGGAGCGATGTATCTATGAGACAATTATTCCGTACAACTGAAATAAAGTATTTCCTAATTTCATAGGAAAAATAGCCACGGGGGGATGTGCCCCCCAATATTCAGAACAGGTCAATTCGTCCCCTACAATAATTGATTTAAAATCAATGTTCGTTAGCCCCCCCCCCCCCATCCTCATGGCATATTGTGAGGAATGGCATGAGATGAGCTATAAAAAGTACATTTTTCTCTCTGCTCATGGTAAAATATGTAGAATTGCAGGAAATTAGCTTTAAAACGGCAACATTCTTTTAGCCTAATGACAAAATGTTTTGAAATGCAGGAAGTTAGCTGTTTCCCCGCTCAAAAAGTAGTTTTCCGTAAAACTTTTATTTTTTGGGGGGGGGGCTTTGCTTTACCATTATACTTCTCATTTCGTACACTCATTCTTTGTAGGAACACCAGTCAGCCATGACCACTGTCAGTAGCTCAAACACGGAGTTTACCTTGCACTTTCTTCACACACTTGGCTAATCCAACTCCAGTAATAACATCTGCCTCTCTCCCATGGTCCACCTGGGGGCCACACGAGACACTTCTGCTCTGATGAAACCGGTGCACAGTCACAAAGGAATATTTTGGAAATACTTTGTCATTCAACATTCAACGGTGAAACGGGCCTGTAAAAAGCACACATCAAGTAGTCTTCACCTCTTTCACTGGAGTTAATTGTCCAGCTGTGGAGTGGTTCTACGTTTGAATTCTTTGTCCACAGATAAAAATGAAAGATTGTTAAACCAGGAAATGTCAACGAAATGACCAGACTGGTTCTTGCGAATGCTCTGTACTTTAAAGCAACTTAGTTACATACATTCTCCAGTGCTCGTACCTCTGACCATCCATTTAAAATCAACCAGGTGAGTGTTATCCCTTTTAAGCAGCACTGGAATAGAGAATAAACATCTGAAATCCTGTATATTGGCATTTCAAATGACCCCACTACTACTAAAGGTACAGAACCTTCCAGTTAGCCTATACTGACATAGAAAACAGAACATGAATAAAACCACTACTGAAGATTGATAACCTCCAAGTACAACTCCGTTAATGACTTTATACTGAAAGTATAGAGCCTTACAACATCTATAGAGTTGAACTAGTTAAATGTGTCAATTAGCCAGCTAGCTTGGGTGCTTGACTGCCGTTGTAAGATCAGAAGGCTTGGATCAACCGTTCTCTTCAGCCAGCGCGTCCAGTATGTGTTCTGGATTAGCAAACAGACAACGCTCTGAATTCACAAATTACCCAGAGCGCACTCTAACACACCGGAGGAATATTTACGAAGGCACCTGACAGAGTGAGAAGAATGAAGCTTGTACAGGATAAAAAAAATACTCTAAAACATGCATACTGTTTGAAATACTTAAAAACAATGTAACTTTTTGTCCTGAATACAAAAGCATTATGTTTAGAGCAAATCCAACACAACACATCACTGAGTACCTACCACTTCATATTTCAAGCATGGCGGTGACCACATCATGTTATGGGTATGCTTGTAAAGTTGTTTTCATTGCAAGTTTAAAGCATACTGTTAGCTGGCTAGCTAACGTTAGCTGGCTCGCTAGCTAACATTACGTATAGGATCTGTGTAGAAACCATTTGCATTTCTAGTTATAGCCTAATGTTAAAAAAATATAGATAACATTAAATCTAGTTGGGGTGATTACGGGTCATTTATTGGACTCGATAAAGTGGATTTTTGCTACTACATCACTTTTACACTTGACATCTTTGGTTGTTTACTACACGACCTTACTCTGTTTAACACCTGGCCTAACGTGAATACTTAAAGAGATGGGTTGAGCTAAGGCTTAAGAAGGTGAATGATGCTGAATGGGTGTAGACAAAGAAGAGCTATCCAGTAGGTGTACCAAAACATTCAAGGGCCATGTTATGGGTACATCCCTATCCACATGGACGGGACAGTAGTGGAGAAGGTAGTAAGTTTTAAGGTCATCTGCGTACACATCACGGACAAAGTGAATTGGTCCACCCACACAGACAGCGTCGTGAAGAAGGTGCAGCAGCGCCAACCTCAGGAGGCTGAAGAAATTTGGCTTGTCACCAAAAGCAAGCCAAGCCAGCCTGTCGGGCTGTATCACCGCCTGGTATGGCAACTGCTCTGCCCACAACCGTAAGGCTCTCCAGAAGGTAGTGAGGTCTGCACAATGCATCACCAGGGGCAAACTACCTGCCCTCCAGGACACCTACACCACCCGATGTCACGGGAAGGCCATAAAGATTATCAAGGACAACAATCACCCGAGACACTGCCTGTTCACCCCGCTATCATCCAGAAGGCGAGGTCAGTACAGGTGCATCAAAGCTGGGACCGAGAGACAGCTTCTATCTCAAGGCCATCAGACTGTTAAACAGCCATCACTAACCTTGAGTGGCTGCTGCCAACACACTGACTCAACTCCAGCCACTTTAATAATGGAAAAATGTATGAAAAAAATGTAACAATAGCCACTTTAAACAATGCCACTTAATATAAGGTTTACATACCCTACATTACTCATCTCATATGTATATACTGTACTCGATACCATCTACTGCATCTTGCCTATGTCGTTTTGTACCATCAGTCATTCATATATCTTTATGTACATATTCTTCATCCCTTTACACTTGTGTGTATATGGTAGTTGTTGTGAAATTGTTAGGTTAGATTACTCGTTGGATATTACTGCATTTTCGGAACTAGAAGCACAAGCATTTGGCTACACTCGCATGAACATCTGCTAACCATTTGTATGTGATTTGATTTCCAACAGACGCTGGGAGACAAATTCAACATTTCAACATGAGCTTACCAAGATGACATTGAATGTTCCTGAGTGGCTTAGTTACAGTTTTGAAAATCAATGGCAAGACTTGAAAATGGCTGGCTAGCGATGACCAACAACCAACTTGACAGAGTTTAAAGAATTTGTAAAATAATAATGTGTGCAAAGCTGTTAAAGACTTACCCAGAAAGACTCACAATTGTGGTCGCTGCCAAAGGTGATTCTAACACAAATTGATTCAGGGGGTTGAATAAATTATAGCTAATATATAGTATTAGTGTTTTATTTTCCATTAATAAACAACAACAACAAAAATATGTATTTTGTATCGATCGTTGACAAAAATGAATGACAATTAAATCCATTTTATTCCCACTTTGTAACACAACAAAATGTGGTAAAAGTGAATGGGTGTGAATACTTTCTGAAGGTAACCTGTTCTATTATAAGTGGTCTCTTCCATCCTTATGTCAAAGCTGGAAAGAGAGCTGACACCAGAGAAAATTAACTAGTGGACGGACAGGAGAAACATGGATGCCGACACTAAGGTCACCGTCAACCTTCCGAAATTCCCTCTTTCACCTATTTTTTTTTAAAGACATCTCAATAGGTCCAGGGCTTTCCTCTTTTCTTCTATATTGCTTGTCTATTGTTCCTCAAGGGGGAGGCCAATGACAGGAATTATTCCCATCAGACCAACTCCTTCAATGCTCTACTTCTTGAAGTTTGCCAAAAATACATATATTTTGGTATAAAATGTATTTTTTGACCCTTTAGTGTGTGTACTTTACTGTATTTATATTTGGGATATCGCTTTTCAACAGTAAAAGTTTTTTTTAAACGTCACTGGAGGATGTCTTTAAAGTTGAGGACAACCAAGACCATCTGTCTCAACTTGACGTGACTAACATGTTTGACAATGACAAGGCAACCCTGTCTGGGATGAACCGAACAAAAGCTGACGCATGTAGTGGGGTTAATGCGAGGCAAGTCACGTTATCCTAAAAAGAGGAACTACTTCAATGCAGACCACCCCTTACTCTTCTTCACCAGACACAAGACACACTCCATCCTCTTCCTCGGCAGATTTGAGTCTACTACAGAAGCCCTGAAGTCCACCCCACCCCCCCCAAAAAAGAATTGAACTCTTGGAATCATCTCGTCTGAACGACTTACGATCTCGTTGGAACGACTTAGTATCTCATTTTGATTTTTTTTTTTTACTAAGTCATTCCAACAAGATATATAGCAAGGCCACACTTAGCAAGGCACAATTAGTACGAAGTAAGTGGAAATGCTAGAATGAATGGTCTTGCTGAAGCAAGGCACACTAATAAGTACAGTACGCTGTGTGAGGGAAAGTGAGGGAACGTCAGTCAGCCCAGAGACAACAGGCTCTACCTCAGGTGACAGAGCTGGTGTGGGACAAAGACAGTTGAGGATGCGTGCAGGTAGTAATGGGGGGTGTTAAGGATAGAGGTAGTCTTGGGGGCACCTGAGACCAAGAGCTTTAAAAATCTCAAGATGTTGTGCTCTCGAAGTTGTGATTTTAAAAAAATGCACAAAATGTCATAGTGTTTTTCGGTCTGAGATGAACAATCAGCCAATACTCCTTTTATTTCATACTCTTCAGAATCATATGTTCACTGTATAATCACACTCCGTGTGTATCGTTGGGGGTTAAATAGGAGACACTTTAGCCTCCTTGGAAGACTGGCACTGACCTTTCCTCTCTAAATGATCTCTGCCCCACCTGAGTATCTCTCAGGCACTGTTATCATTTTAGTAATTCATCTTCCTGTAGGCGGGCCCATGGTGGCACCACTGGAAGACAGTGCCATACAGCAGATACACAGACTTCAGCAAACTGTCCCCCTTGTCGGCTCAAAAAAGCCCATGACAATGATCCTACACCGCCACCTATTGGTTGTGAAATAGTATCACAACAAGTACATTCTATTGCAGATACATTCATCTCACCTGCCCTGCAACAATAGATACCAGGGCTGATGGGTAGGGGTAAGGGCCCTGATTGAATATCTCTTGGTATGCTCTACTTGTCTTAAATCTGGACTAAGGGCTCCCTTTTAGGATTTTCTCTGGTGTGTGTGAAGTCTAGACTACACACACGCAAACACACGCACAGTTAGTGTCACTGAAATTTTAAAAGTCACCCCTGCCACCTCTCAGCGAGGCGTGTCACCCCTGCCGCCTCTCAGCGAGGCGTGTCACCCCTGCCGCCTCTCAGCGAGGCGTGTCACCCCTGCCGCCTCTCAGCGAGGCGTGTCACCCCTGCCGCCTCTCAGCGAGGCGTGTCACCCCTGCCGCACTCTCAGCGAGGCGTGTCACCCCCGCCTCTCAGCCGCACCCCTGCCGCCTCTCAGCGAGGCGTGTCACCCCTGCCGCACTCTCAGAGGCGTGTCACCCCTGCCGCCCTCAGCCGCACCCTGCCGCCTCTCAGCGAGGCGTGTCACCCCTGCCGCCTCTCAGCGAGGCGTGTCACCCCTGCCGCCTCTCAGCGAGGCGTGTCACCCCTGCCGCACTCTCAGCGAGGCGTGTCACCCCTGCCACCTCTCAGCGAGGCGTGTCAAACATACGCGAGGGGGATCAATCTGGCCCACAGGTGGTTTGAGCTAAAACAAGATGTTAAAAAAGACCAAATGGAAAGTGTCTAGAATGGAGATACATTTATACCATTTCTGACTGTATCCATCTCTCTAAATCACAGAAATTAAAGCTAAACAGTCAGTGACATTGTGTTGGTTCAGGATTATACATTTTTTGGGGGTGGGGGGGTGGGGTATCATTTAAGATGCTCTTTGACGAGGTACTGTTTTAGGTGTTTTCAGAAGATAGGCAGGGACTCGACCTCGTTGAAGCCCGAATGCGGAGTTGGACACCCCTGATCTAAAACTCAACCATCTCTGCACACCAGCCTCTTGACATCTTACAATGTATTTACATTCATTAAGGTTGCCAAGGCAGCAGCTACTCTTCCTGGGGTACAGCAACATTAAGGCAGTTACATTACATGACCAAAAGTATGTGGACACGTGCTCCTCGAATATCTCATTCCAAAATCTTTGTGCAGACCAGTCAAGTTCTTCCACACTGATTTCGACAAACCATTTAAGTATGGACCTCGGTTTGTGGACGAGGGCATTGTCATGCTGAAACAGAGAAGGACTTCCTCCAAACTGTTGCCACAAAGTTGGAAGCACAGAATCGTCTAGAATATCATTGTATGCTGGAGCAGTATTATTTCCCTTCACTGGAACGAGGGTGCATAGCCCGGACCATATGAAAAACAGCCCCAGGACAGTATTCCTCCTCCACCAAACTTTACAGTTGGCACTATGCATTTGGGAAGGTAGCATTCTCCTGGCATCCACCAAACCCAGATTCGTCCATAGGATTACCAGATGGTGAAGTGTGATCCAACGGTGGCGAGCTTTACACCCCCTCCCAGCCGTGTGTGGGTGCTCGGCCATGGAAACCCATTTCATGAAGCTCCCAACGAACAGTTATTGTGCTGATGTTGCTTCCAGTGGCAGTTTGGAACATGGTAGTGAGTGCTGTAACAGACAGACCATTTTTAAGCAGTACGCGCTTCAGCACTCAACTTTGAACGTTTCTTCAAATGCAGTCGCAAAAAACATAATGTGCTATGATGAAACTGGCTCTCATGAAGATCGCCACAGAAAAGGAAGAACCAGAGTTAAGTTAATTCGAGTTACCAGCCTCAGATTGCAGCCCAAATAAATGCTTCATGGAGTTCAAGTAACAGACACATCTCAACATCAACTGTCCATTGGAGACTGTGACTCAGGCCTTCATGGTCAAATTGCTGCAAAGAAACCACTACTAAAGGACTCCAATAAGAAGAAGAGTCTTGCTTGGGCCAAGGAACATCAGCAATGGACAGTATACCGGTGGAAATCTGTTCTTTGGTCTGATGAGTCCAAATTGTTTGTTCTAACCGCCTTATCTTTGTGAGACGAAGAGTAGGTGAACGGAGGATCTCCACATGTGTGTTTCCCACCGTGAAGCGTGGAGGAGGTGTGATGGTGTGGGGGTGCTTTGCTGATGACACTCGTTGTTTAAAAAAAAAATTCAAGACACACATAACCATCATGGCTACCACAGCATTCTGCAGCATTACGCCATCCCATCTGGTTTGCGCTTAGTGGGACTATCATTTGTTTTTCAACAGGACAATGACCCAACACACCTCTAGGCTGAATAAGGGCTAGTTGACCAAGAAGGAGAGTGATGGAGTGCTGCATTAGATGACCTGGCCTCCATAATCACCTGACCTCAACCCAATTGAGATGGTTTGGGAGGAGTTGGACCTCAGAGTGAAGGAAAAGCAGCCAACAAGTGCTCAGCATATGTGGGAACCCCTCCAAGACGGTTGGAAAAGCATTCCAGGAGAAGCTGGTTGAGAGAATGCTAAAGGTATGTAAAGCTGTCATCAAAGCAAAGGGTGGCTATTTGAAGAATCTCAAATATAACATATAATCTCAAATATATTTTTCATATATTTTTGGGGGGTTACTACATGATTCCTTATGTGTTATTTCATTGTTTTGATGTCTTCACTATTATTCTACAATGTAGAACATAGTAAAAACAAAGAAAAAGCCTTGACTAAGAAGGGGTTTCCAATGTTAATGTGGGCTATTTCTAGCACTTCTCTGGGATGCTTGGTTGTTTTTATTGCTTTACTTGGAAGCTTATCAGAAGTAGACATGACAATGTTATTTATGTTTGAGCTGAGAGTGCAGGGTGAGCTTCACACAGTGGACTTCCTACTAGGACAAACCGCCTCAGTGCTAATAGTATAACTCTGGTTCATAGGCACATGATTATCGTATACAATATCTGTATGATCGACAGAGGCATTCAGGGGAGTTAGAGGGACATGAATTAGGCTACTTACATTGTGACTGCCAACCCCACTGGGATAATGTACATTTCCTGCAGCATTACGACAACTCAGCGACACTATGGTAGGGATTATCTGATCTGGGCTTGGGTCATTGATAAGTCATTGTCTCAATGTAGCCTTGAAAAGCGTGGACAGAGTCCAGGAGCCAAGATGATTTATCACAGGGGCCAAGCTTCCTGCCATCAAGGAGCCTCTACACCAGGTGGTGTCAGACGAAGGCCCTAAAAATGGTCAAAAACTCCAGCCATTCTAATCATAGACTGTTCTCTCTGCTACCGCATAGCAAGTGGAACCGGAGCACCAAGTCTAGGTCCAAAAGGCTCTCAACAGCTTCTACCTCCAAGCCATAAGACTCCTGAACAGCTAATCAAATGGCTACCCAGAATATTTGCATTGGCCCCTACCACCCTTTTACGCTGCTGCTATTCTCTGTTTAATATCTATGCATAGTCACTAACTACATAGTCACTACCTACATAGTCACTACCTACATAGTCACTACCTACATAGTCACTACCTACATGTACATATTACCTCAAGTACCTCAACTAACCGGTGACATTGACTCTGTACCAGTACCCCCTGTATATAGCCTCCACATTGACTCTGTACCTTTACCCCCTGTATATAGCCTCCACATTGACTCTGTACCTGTACCCCCTGTATATAGCCTCCACATTGACTCTGTACCTGTACCCCCTGTATATAGCCTTCACATTGTCTCTGTACCAGTACCCCCTGTATATAGCCTCCACATTGACTCTGTACCTGTACCCCCTGTATATAGCCTCCACATTGACTCTGTACCAGTACCCCCTGTATATAGCCTCCACATTGACTCTGTACCAGTACCCCATGTATATAGCCTTCACATTGACTCTGTACCAGTACCCCCTGTATATAGCCTCCACATTGACTCTGTACCAGTAGCCCCTGTATATAGCCTCCACAATGACACTGTACCAGTACCCCCTGTATATAGCCTCAACATTGCTTCTGTACCAGTACCCCCTGTATATAGCCTTCACATTGACTCTGTATCGGTACCCCCTGTATATAGCCTCCACATTGACTCTGTACCACTACCCCCTGTATATAGCCTCCACATTGACTCTGTACCAGTACCCCCTGTATATAGCCTCTACATTGATTCTGTACCTGTACCCCCTGTATATAGCCTCCACATTGACTCTGTATCGGTACCCCCTGTATATAGCCTCCACATTGACTCTGTACCACTACCCCCTGTATATAGCCTCCACATTGACTCTGTACCTGTACCCCCTGTATATAGCCTCCACATTGACTCTGTACCTTTACCCCTGTATATAGCCTCCACATTGACTCTGTACCAGTACCCCCTGTATATAGCCTCCACATTGACTCTGTACCAGTACCCCCTGTATATAGCCTCCACATTGACTCTGTACCAGTACCCCCTGTATATAGCCTCCACATTGACTCTGTACCAGTACCCCCTGTATATAGCCTCCACATTGACTCTGTACCAGTACCCCCTGTGTATAGCCTCCACATTGACTCTGTACCAGTACCTATCAGTGTGGATGACGGATCACCACCTCAAGCTGAACTTCGGCAAGACGGAGCTGCTCTTCCTCCCGGGGAAGGACTGCCCGTTCCATGATCTCGCCATCACGGCTTTACCAAGCAAAGACTTATAGATGACCTGGAGCCAGTGGGTTTGGTGATGAACATAAAGCGAGGGTCAGCCAACGAGAGCATACAGGCCACAGTGGTGGGTAGTATATGGGGCTTTGGGTGACAAAATGACAAATGTTTACAGTCTAACAAGACATAGGTATTTGTAACTGTCCACATGTTCTAAGTCTGAACCGTCCAGAGTAGTGATGCTGGACGGGAGGGCAGGTTCGGGCAGCGATCGGTGGAAGAGCATGAATTTAGTTTTACTTGCATTTATGGGCAGTTGGAGGCCATGGAAGGAGAGTTGTATGGTATTGAATCTCGTCTGGAGGTTAGTTAACACTGTGTCCAAAGAAGGGCCAGAAGTATACAGAATGGTGTCGTCTGCATAGAGGTGTATCAGAGAATCACCAGCAGCAAGAGCGACATCATTGATGTATACAGAGAAAAGAGTTGGCCCGAGAATTGAACCCTGTGATACCCCCATAGAGACTGCCAGAGGTCCAGACAACAGGCCCTCCGATTTGACACACGGAACTCTGTTTGAGAAGATGTTGCTGAACCAGGCAAGGCAGTCATTTGAGAAACCAAGGCTGTTGAGTCTGTCGATAAGAATGTGGTGATTGACAGAGTCGAAAGCCTTGGCCAGGTCGATAAATACGGCTGCACAGTATTGTCTTTTATCGATGGCGGTTATGATATGGTTTGGGACCTTGAGCGTGGCTGAGGTACACCCATGACCAGCTCAGGACCCAGATTCCATAGCGGAAAAGGTACGGTGGGATTCGAAATGGTCGGTGATCTGTTTGTTAACTTGTTTTTCGAAGACCTTAGAAAGGCAGGGTAGGATAGATATAGGTCTGTAACAGTTTGGGTCTGGAGTGTCTCCCTCTTTGAAGAGGGGGAAGACCACGGCAGTTTTCCCAATCTTTGGGGATCGCAAACGATATGAAAGGGAGTTGAATAGGCTAGTAATAGGGGTAGTAATAGGGGTTGCAACAATTTCGGCGGATAATTTTAGAAAGAGAGGGTCCATATTGTCTAGCCAAGCTGATTTGTAGGGGTCCAGATTTTGCAATGCTTTCAGAACATCAACTATCTGGATTTGGGTGATGGAGAAATGGGGAGGCTTGGGCAAGTTGCTGTGGGGGGGGGGGGGGGGGTTGCAGGGCTGTTAATCGGGGTTGGGGTAGCCAGGTGGAAAGCATGGCCAGCCATAGAAAAATGCTTATTGAAATTCTCAATTATTGTGGATTTATCGGTGGGGACAGTGTTTCCTAGCCTCAGTGCAGTGGGCAGCTGGGAGGAAGTTCTCTTATTCTCCATGGACTTTACAGTGTCCCAGATATTTTGGGAGTTTGTGCTACAGGATGCAAATTTCTGTTTGAAAAACTGCCTGTGTATTGGTTCCTAACTTCCCTGAAAAACTTCCCTGAAAAGTTACATATCGTGGGGTCTATTCGATGCTAATGCAGTACGCCACAGGATGTTTTTCTGCTGGTCAATGGCAGTCAGGTCTGGAGAGGGCTATATCTGTTCTTGGTTAAAACAAAAATTGAATGGGGCATGCTTATTTAAGATGGTGAGGAAAGCACTTTTAAAGAATATCCAGGCATCCTCTACTGACGGAATGAAGTCAATATCCTTCTAGGAAACCCGGGCCAGGTCGATTAGAAAGGCCTGTTCGCTGAAGTGTTTTAGGGAGCGTTTGACAGTGATGAGGGGTGGTCGTTTGACCGCAGACCCATTACAGACGCAGGCAATAAGGCAGTGATTGCTGAGATCCTGGTTGAAGACAGCAGAGGTGTATATAGAGGGCAGGTTAATAATAATAATAATAATATATGCCATTTAGCAGACGCTTTTATCCAAAGCGACTTACAGTCATGTGTGCATACATTCTACGTATGGGTTGGTCAGAATGATATCTATGAGGGTGCCCGTGTTTACGGATTTGGAGTTGGACCTGGTAGGTTCATTGATACATTTGTGTGAGATTGAGGGCATCTAGCTTAGATTTAGGACGGCCGGGGTGTTAAGCATGTCCTAGTTTAGGTCACCTAATAGTACGAGCACTGAAGATAGATGGGGGGCAATCAATTTACGTATGGGGTCCGGGCACAGCTGGGGGCAGAATGTGGTCTATAACAAGCGGCAACGGTGAGAGACTTGTTTTTGGAAAGGTTAAAAGTAGAAGCTCAAATTGTTTGGGCACAGACCTGGAAAGTAAGACAGAACTCTGCAGTAGATTGCAACTCCTCCCCCTTTGGCAGTTCTATCTTGTCGGAAAATGTTATAGTTAGGGATGGAAATTTTTGGTGGCCTTCCTAAGCCAGGATTCAGACACGGCTAGGACATCCGGGTTGGCAGAGTGTGCTAAAGTAGTGAATAAAACAAACTTAAGGATGAGGCGTCTAATGTTAACATACATGAAACCAAGACTTTTACAGTTACAGAAGTTAACAAATGATAGTGCCTGGGGAATGGGAGTGGAGCTAGGCACTGCAGGGCCTGGATGAACCTCTACATCACCAGAGGAACAGAGGAGGAATAGGATAAGGGTACGGCTAAAGGCTATAAGAACTGGTCGTCTAGTGCTTTAGGAACAGATATTAAAACGAGCAGGTTTCTGGGCACGGAAGAAAAGATTCAAGGCGTAATGTACAGACAATGGTATGATGGGATGTGAATACAGTGGAGGTAAGCCTAGGCATTGAATGACAATGAGAGAGGTTTTGTCTCTAGAGACATCAATTAAACCAGGTGAGGACACCGCATGTGTGGGAGGTGAAACAAAGGGCTAGCTAAGGCATATTGAGCAGGGCTGGTGGCTCAACAGTGAAATAAGACAACAATCACTAACCAAAACAGCAATGAACAAGGCATATTGACATTAAGGAGAGGCACGTGTAGCCGAGTGATCATAGGGACCAGTGGGTAGCTAGGAGGGCTGGAGACACGACGATTCAGACAGCTAGCAGTCCGGGGCTAGCAGAAGGGTCTTTGGGGGACGTTGCGACGGAAGAGTCTGATGTAGCCCCCACGGATGGTTACGTCAGCAGACCAGTCGTGTTGGATCGGCAGGGCTCCGTGTAGGCAGTAAAAGGGTCCAGGCCAATTGGCAAAATAGGTATTGTAGCCCAAGAAATTGGCTGATGGTCCTCTTCAGCTAACAGTCCGATATGCTCTAGACAGCTAGCATGCTGCTGCTAGCAGGCTAGCATATGGGCCTTCAGGGGACGTCGCGACGGAGGAGCCTGTTGATACTCCTCGGCCGGTTTATGTCGGTAGACCAGTTGTGATGGATCGGCGGGGCTCCGTGTTGGCAGTAAAAGGGGTCCAGGCCAATTGGCAAAATATAAATGTATTGTAGCCCAAGGAGTGGCTGATGGACCTCTTCAGCTAGCCGGGAGATGGGCCTAGCACGAGGCTAGTCCCAGGCTCACTGGTGCTTGCTTCTGGACAGAGACGTTAGCCAGGGGGTAGCTACTCGGATAGCAGCTAGCTAGCTGTGATGATCCAGGTGAAAAGGTTTAGAGCTTGCGGTAGGAATCCGGAGATGTGGAGGAAAAGCGGTCCGATATGCTCTGGGTTGAATCGCGCTGTTCAGACTGGCAGGACTTGACCGGGCTAAGGTTAGCTGATGACCGCTAGCAGTGGCTAACTGACTACTAGCTAGTTAGCTGGCTAGCTTCTGTTTGGTGTTCCGGTTCTAAAATCTAGAAAATAGCAGATCCATACCACATTGGGTGAGGCGGGTTGCAGGAGAGGATGTTGAAACTGAGGTTAAAAATATATAAAATATATACGAAAGGAAAAAATATATACACACGGGACAGGACAAGACGAAGACAAAGACGTCTGAACTGCCACGCCATCTTGGAGACCCTTTTGGGTAGGGATCCCTGCAAAGTACCGGCCAGTCGGCTGCGGAGAGACCCATGGTGGGGGCGACACTTCCACCAAACCAGAGCGGCATCCAGCTACTGGGGTAGAAGAGAAAGAAAAAGTAGGCGGGCGTGGATTCCCCAGTAAGTTCTCTTCTTGACAGGGAATTCTCACCTGTCTTACATGTCAATCAAAAACGTCAGCCCAAGATAAGCCTAAAAGAAACACACAACTCATTTGAATTGTTGTAAAATTCACAATGCGTTAAGTGAAGTGAATGTCAACTCATCAGATATAGAAATAGGATATCGATATATCAAATATCATTATCAACGGCTGGGGTCACTTTACGTCCAGGTCCATAATTTCAGAAAGTGAATTAAAATTCAATAAATCAACTTTTTATTTTTTTTTACAATTGACATGCATATCAATTCATATCTGATCTCCTTTCTATCTCTTACAAAATGTCTAATCTCATTTCCCCTCATACAATTGTGTGTTTACATCATTAAAGCAGCACCAACCCCTCCAAGCTGTTCCATAATTGACTCAAAGTGTGTTAGTCGTGATTGCGTAAGAAGACAACATGTGCAATGAATGCTCTAGAAAACGTTCAATTGGGATTAGGACTTTTCTTAATAACATGGAGCGAGGATTTGGGCGCCTCAGCCCCACAGCTCTGATATATATATATATATATATATAATATATACAGTATATATATAAATAAATAAAAGAGAGAGAGTTGTGTTTAGGCCAGAAATAGAGTAAGGATTACTTACTGTAAAACCATGGTAAAAAATAATTGAGTTTCCACAAAACATACCTCCTGCTACTGTAACATGTCCAATGAGAAATTTGGGATCAGGATTTTATGTCTTAGCACTGCGATATTGTGTCAAATAAAATGTGTTACAATATTGTAAGACGGTCATTGAATTACCTCAAATATGGTCTCAGTGGATTTACGTAACACAACGCATATGCACAGTGGTGATTGAAGTTTTTAAGTCTTGAGTTCAATTTTCCTCTTAATCTTGCATGCTGCTGTATTACTTAACAATGTACGATAGTGTTGTGAGAGGATGACCTGGCATTTTATCTGATTGGTTTTACTGTAAGATGCTTGAATTGCAAAACAGTGCTTGCTTTGCTCATCCAGTGCAATGACGAACAGCTCAGTGACATTTTAGTGGGGTCCATCTGTTTCATGTTTGTTAAGTGATCCTCACCTCGTGGAGGACATTAAAAGAGAGGGAGAGAGAGTAAAGAGAGAGAGAGTGGAGAGAGAGAGATTGGGTAGGAAGAGAGAGAGGGAGACCAGACTTCTGCCTAGTCCAAAATCAAACCTTCTTCTCCTAGACCACTTTGTTGGTCTGAATGGATCAGATGGATGCAAACCATCATGAAAGCATGAATATTACAGCAGCTCCACCTAGCCCTCCATTCTCAGATCTAGGTTTACAGGACAGACAAGCGACAGAAGGAGGCTGGTTTTGGACTGGGCCAAAACACTGAACAAAAGTCCCATGTTACATGTGGTGAAATAAAAGATCCCAGAAATGTTCCATACGCAAAAGAGTTTATTTATCTCAAATCTGTACATCCCTGTCACTGAGTATTTATCATTTGCCAAGATAATCCATCCACCTGACAGGTGTGGCATATCAAGAAACGTATTAAACAGCATGATCATTACACAGGTGCACCTTGCAAAGGCCACTCTAAAATGTACAGTTTTGTCACACAACACAATGTTACAGATGATTCAAGTTTTAAGGGAGCGTGCAATTGGCATGCTGACTGCAAGAATGTCCACCAAAACTGTTGCCAGAGAATTGAATGTTAATTTCTCTAGCATAAGCCACCTCCAAAAGAGGTTAGAGAATTTGGCAGTACGTCCAACCGGCCCCACAACCGCAGACCACGTGTACCCATGCCAACACAGGACCTCCACATCTGGATTCTTCACCTGTGGGATCGTCTGAGACCAGCCACCCTGACAGCTGAGGAAAGAAATACAGAGGAGTATTTATTTCTGTAATAAAGCCCATTAGTAGGGAAAAACTAATTCTGATTGGCTGGGTATGGCTCCCCAGTGGGTGAGTGGGTGCCCAGTCATGTGAAATCCATAGATTAGGGCCTCATTTTTTTATTTCCATTGACTGATTTCCTTAAATGAACTGTAACTCATTGAAAAAAAAATCATTGAAATTCTTGCATGTTGAATTCATATTATTGTTCAGTATACATGCCAGAGAGGCATGTTTGTTCTACATAGCATATTACTATCTGAACATTCCAAAACATTGCATCCTGCTGAACATGCCCCAGTGTAAGTCTATATGCCTACTGAAGGGGTGTCCACATACTTTTGTATATATAGTGTATGTGGACAACCCTTCAAATTAGTGAATTTGGCTATTTCAGCCTCACCGTTGCTGACAGGTGTATAAAATCAAGCACACAGCCATGCAATCGCCATAGACAAACATTGGCAGTAGAATGGCCTTACTGAAGAGCTCAGTGACTTTCAACGTGGCACCGTCATAGGATGTCAGTTTCTGTCCTGCTAGAGCTGCCCCGGTCAACTGTAAGTGATGTTACTGTGAAGTGGGAAAGTCTAGGAGCAACAGCGGCTCAGCCGCGAAGTGGTAGGCCACACAAGCTCACCGAACTGGACTGCCGAGTCAGCACAAGAACTGTTAGTCGGGAGCTTCATGAAATGCTGTTCATGGCCGAGCAGCTGCACACAAGCCTAAGATCACCATGCGCAATGCCAAGCGTCGGCTGGAGTGGGGTAAAGCTGACCACCATCGGACTCTGGAGCAGTGGAAACGTGATCTTTGAAGTGATGAATTATACTTCACCATCTGGACAAATCTGGGTTTGGCGGATGCCAGGAGAATGCTACCTACCCCAATGCATAGTGCCCACTGTAGTGTTATGAGGAGGAATAATGGTCTGGGGCTCTTTTTCATGGTTCGGGCTTGGCCCCTTAGTTCCATTGAAGGGAAATCTTAACGCTAAAGCATACAATGACATTCTAGACCATTCTGTGCTTCCAACTTTGTGGCAACAGTTTGGAGAAGGCCCTTTCCTGTTTCAGCATGACAATGCCCCTGTGCACACAGCAAGGTCCATACAGAAATGGTTTGTCGAGATCGTTCTGGAAGAACTTGATTGGCCTGCACAGAGCCCTGACTTAAACCCATCGGACACCTTTGAGGTGAATTGAAACGAGACTGCGACCCAGGCCTAATCACCCAACATCAGTGCCCGACCTCACTTAATGCTCTTGTGGCTGAATGGAAGCAAGCCCACGCAGCAATATTTCAACATCTAGGGGAAAACTTTCCCAAATGAGTGGAGGCTGTTATAGCAGCAAAGGGGGATCAACTCCATATTAATGCTCATGATTTTGGAATGAGATGTTTGACGAGCGGGTGTCCACATACTTTTGGTCATGTTGTGTACTTTTGGCCATGAAGTGTATCAACAGTCTCATCACTGAGTCACAGACCTTGTCTCACAAAAGACTGACGACAGACAGACACAGGGTTCTAAGTGTCAGCCTGTACAATAGAACAAATTACTTTCAGCTGCTGGAGAGTATAGAGAAGACCATTCATTGTATGGTGACAATTGCATGTTGACTAGTTTACATTAGTTTTTGCGACAACTGCAATACAGGTCAAACGGCTTATACATTGTTTTGGAGCTCAATTCTGTAGATGATGTATGTTTAGATTTCTGCCTTGCTCAACTGAGTGGACACATGCAAAGGTTTGTATTCCAAAAACACTTGCCAACTGTTTGGTTATTTCATAAACAAATGGTTTTGTTGCAGTTTATATATAAATAATGTTTATATATGTGCAAATGTAAATTAATTAAATGTATGTATGTATGCAATATTCAATTATCACCTATATTACATGAGAGAACTGTCCCAATAATATATGACATCAACTGTGCACATGCAATACTGTAGGTAGGCCTACATCGTTAAAATACTGTCAGCCAACAGAGGATGCTGATGGGCATTATGAAAGCAGACGAACACATAGTGAGAAGTACAACAACAGCAAGGGCAGGCTTGTTGATAACTTTGAAACTCCATAAGCGGCCCCTTTAAGAAAGGACGTCTGCTGACGTGACGAAATGTCCTGGTCTTGTGTGTGAGAGCTATGAAATCAACAAGCGAGAGAGACTGGTTTCAAACGGTACTGAATGAGATAGTCTATGCTATTCTCTCTTAGGGGGGGGGGGGGAGTTGGCATTTCTACAAAACTAATCAAGGCTGCAGCGGGATGTAAAATCGTTGCTCTGGTTTACAAAAGAGCGGATTGTGATGGCGGGGCTGAGGCTCAATAAGCAGCTTGTGTCTTGGCGGTTGTGAGCAGGTGTACGCTACTGGATACATTCAAAGGCAATTCTCAGTGTTAATGAAACTTTGCTACGATTTACGGGCTGGGTAAGAACTTGATATTTTAAATATAAATAATGTCCATGCAAAGTAGCCTAGCTCAAGTATTTACGTGTGGTGTGTATGTTGGCTTTTAGTTGGGTAAATCATTATTATTTAATGGAGCGCAAGGTCTACTGTGCGGAGTCTCAGTTACGAAGATTACAATTTAATTGGGAAATATGAATTGGCCAGTACAAATAAACGAACGTTGCATCGCCATAGCGTCAAAAAAAATGACTGGTGGGAAGCTGAGACTAACCTAACGGACTTGTTACATTATGTCACAGCGGGCCAACACCTACTGTTGCTTACGCGCTTTGTTACAGTCGCGAAGCAACACAACACTGGTCCTTCATACTCCGTCAATCACGGTGTTTTTAGGCTCATATCTTACCAGTACCTTTTAGCCTTTTGAGCAGAAGTCTCAGTTCCATTAGTTCCATTCCACAAGTCATTGGATCAAGGCGTCTTCTGTACGGGGAAGGTTTGTTAAGAAACCCCCAGACGCTCGGCATGAACATTACATGCATCGCTTGCCGTACGGTTTTGGAAGCATACGGATCTTTCATATCAGAAATAAATCATTTGTGAACAATGTTAAATTTACACTTTTTCTATAGTGTTGGGAGGGGAGGGGGGATCAGTGTCCCCACATGGACACATATCCATGTTTGTGTGTGTTTATAGAAGACACCTGTTCTAATTTGCTATCTGGCATGCTCCCAAACACCTGTATGTAACAGAAGGCCTCTAAGAAACATGTTGTCACTGAAAAAATACGGTTGGCTGCAACTGTGGAAAAAGTTGTTAAAACGGTACACAACACAGCCTTGTTCACAGTGAAGGCCTTAATTCCACTATAAGTTTTGGAATACTGACTATCCAAACAGCAAGAGACAAGTGACCTAATTTGGATTTGTGTGTGTTCAGACCGCTGACAATAACTACGCTAGTTGTCATAATAAGTGTGTGCTCAGCCTCCCTTCAGAAGTGATGTAGTAAGCTATGGTGACAAACAATGCCTCCTGCCATGGATGTTTCCCAGTAAGAATACTTTTTTTTAAAAGCCTCAAAGGACGAGATGATCCAACTTTCAAAACGAAGTCCTTTTTGGATGGGCAACTTAGTTACCAACCTAGCTAGCTGTTTAGCCTTCTAGCACATTCACTCGCTTGTTTGGAAACCAATAAGAAATGCCAAGTAACAGTCTAAGAACCAGACGGGTAAATTAATCCGATTTGACCGTTCAAACAAAAGTCCCATGGCCGGGAATGAGATTTGTATTTGACTTCAAACCACCTACGAAGTTTCTTTGAAATGTGGCTTGAAATATCTACCACCATGTGCTTTTTGGCTGTTTAGATTGCAGGGAAAAATAACCGATTCTTATGGGATATGCAAAGAAACAGGATTTGAGTCGCTTCAAACTGCCAATGCTTAAGTGTTTATTTTGCATCTGTGAAAGGATTTTAATGTGACATGAAAGTAAACGGATTTAGGTTTCTAGAACCATATCGCAATTGAGAACCGATTCATGCTTAGTTTTTGGCTGCCAGAGCCTGTCTACCTTTGAACATAACATATATATATTCTACTTTGACTCTTTTAAGGAGTAATGGTAAGCTCCTTCAGAGTACATCTTGGCCTAGCAGTGCCTGTCCCTCACCGATTATGTGTTCATTGAATAGAGTTATTAGCAAAGTTGACATGGCGATTGGAATAATGGGGTCAGCTGTGGCTAGTTAGACTCGGTAGCCTACTGTAATTTATATTTGGGTCATAATTCGATCACCCATCATAGCCTTAATCACAGCACATTATCAAACATTGTATTGTGATGATGAGTCTTCTTTTCAACCTAACGATTTACAGTGTGCCTACCTCGGCAATATGGCCATCCGCATTGATTCCGACTGTAATCAAGTTAATTCCTTATTCGTCTCGTATGTTGTCATCCTGACTTAGCCTAGCTTCCATTTGTAAAATATGTGAGCTTGGACCAAGTGTAGTGAGACTCCTAGACCAAGTAGAATCTCAGCAACTTGGATGAGAGAGAAATAAGCATGACTATCTTTCTGGTGTCCTCAGAGAACTATACCAATGTCATTTTATAAATCCTAATTGTTGAAATTAGTTGTTTTTTTGTTCCTATTCCACAAAATTTGTAATAAAAATGACCGAACACTCAACTCCTTCACTAAAACGTTTCAACATATAGCCTAACTTTGACATTCATTCAGAAATCACTCTCTGAATGAACAATCACATGTAGACTACAGGTTCAGTGGGTCTGCAACCAGGAATGACATTGCCAGGGGGTTGGATGGTTGAGTGTATTTCATGTGAAACTAAACCTATATAAGGTGACTGTTCCTAGTAAATGTAACACCTACAGGTGGGTATGAGATGTGTAAAGCACTTGCCAATGGGGGTTTCCGGGTGGGCGTTTCTAGTTGGTATTATTCTCAGAAATCTCTCAATTTGTTTTACTATCCCTCACCCTAAACCTAACCATGTTTGATTTAATGTTTCTGTTGAATTCAAAAATGTCCTATTTTCTATGCAAGTGTGGGGTCTTCCATCACTGCTAACAATGCCCGTGACTATCCAGTTCCTAGAATGCTGTTCTCTTCTCAGAATGTGCTCAATCAAACACACACTAGGCATTGAGGAGAGCAGAGCCAAGTCTCTCTGTGGCCCCTTCTTTTTTTCCAGCAGACCCACATCAGAGGTGGGAAGCTCATTAACGTGAGACATGACAGCACTCATGGCTGGCATACAGTATCAATGGCTCTCATAGGAGTATATAGACTGATGTGCAGTCATAAGTACTGTGTGTCAATGTGCCTGAATATTTATGAGGTGTGTGTGTCTTGAGTCTGTGTCGTCTAACTGTGTATATGTTTGACTGATTGTATGATTAAGCAGTACTTCAGACCTCTCTGGGAATATCCCATTGAAGAACTCGCTCTTCTCTGAACAACATGACAGCTTTACCCTATAGTACCACCTCGCCTTGCTCCCGCAACTGTCCAAATGCTTCACTAAGCTGATGGTGTTGAGTTCTGTGGTCAGAGGTTCATCAACTCCTTAAATGGTCATGGTTAGGATTAGGGCAATGGTAATCTGATTCTAGATCTATGGTTAGGGGTAACTTCTACCTTGATCATCATTGGCAGGGGCTTAGTGACACACTGACCATAGACGTGTATAATGAGGTGAGCAGAGGACTTCCTAGAGATGCACATGAGGACACCACAAGCTTAGATGACATCCACCTTGAGAGCCAGATCAGATTCCCCTGGCCTGAACTATCCTATAGGAAGTCCTGTGCCTCCATGTGTGTCATCCTTTTTGTTCTGCTCTAATGGTGTCATCACTTGTAGGACACAGAGCTCTGATGCTCACCATTTTACATTAGAGTGAAGGATCCCTTTGCTGTGTAGATGTGTCATTGGTGCCATTCACATCATTCGATGCTCTGTCAACATTTAGGTTTGTTTGTGTGGGATTTTAATGAAGTGTGAATGAGCCAAGGCCTTTCAGGTAGGTGTGTGTGTGTATCGTGTTCTTTCTCTGTTCACGTGGGTGGAAAGGTTTTTTGTTTGTTTTTCAGCTGAAGGAAAGGGATAGAGGTATGATGGTCCTGATGGTTTCTCTGCCCACACAGAGACCGGAGTCAGTGTTGTGGTCAGAGAAACCTTGAGTATAATTCCTCTCCTCTCTTTCTCTCATCTACTGGGTGCCAGGCTTTCCAGCTCCTCTATCTCACTGTTACTCTGAGACGTGCTGCTTCTGCTCCAAACGAATACAAATGTGAAGGCTGTAGATAGAAAGATGCAGTAGGCCTATAACAACACAGCTAGAACCTTGAGAGCTGCATGGTGTTATCATGCCAGATCTGTTTCTAAGGGGAGGGGTGTGTGTGTGTGAGAGCTATTGTGTCACCCACAAAGTTTCCGCTAGCCCCTTTCCACCCCCTTTCCAGGGCCGGCTCCAGACATAAGCGGTCGCTTAGGTCCCCGACCAATTTGTTTTCTTCTATTCTTGTTTACAATGAAAGTGACTTGAAAGTGAATTCCCAACCATAACAAACTGAAAATGCATCCAAAAAGTTTGTAGAGTCACACTTGATGTAATCATTGCGTGCTAGGAATATGGGTCAAAATGCTGTCAAGTTTAATGTCATACACTATTAGTGAATTTGTCCAAATACTTGTACCTTCAAATGAGAGAGGGGGGGGATTTGATACAGAGTGAGGAAGTTAGACCTAAATGCTAACCTCCCTGTTATTGGTAATGGTGAGAAATTAACATGTTTTAGGGGTATGCTATTATGATACCTTTTGAATGGGAGGGGGGGGCTAGATGCATAAAGTGCTTTTATTTGTAAATGGTAGAACGGTGTATGTATGAAAATCCCTCAAGTTAAAGGTGACATTCTGCACTGTTGCATCATACGGAACATTTGATCTCAAATATAAAATACTGGAGTAGGCTATAAAACCAAATTAAACGTTTTTTTTTTTTAGCTTCACTGCCCAAATATATACTCAGAGGGGGTAGATCTAGGTCAAAAGGATTCGCATGAATCAAGTCGTTAAGTCATATTTTTGGAGTGTTTAGATGCGATCACCCTCTCACTTCAGTCTCCATCTCGCTCCACGCCTCGTTCTGGGGTTGTGATCATTTCCTAAGCAGGAAGGGTTGTGGCCCTGGATGATGGCTGACGACTCAACCACTGATGGGCCTTTGATGGATCTACCGCTAGACCTATATGGCTGTGTTCCAAATGGCACTTAATTCCCTTTTCTAGCTCACTACTTTTGAGCAGGGCACTGTAAAGGGAATAGGGTATTTTTTTAAACGTTTGTATCGGTAACACTCAACGATTGTCTTAACTTGTGCATCTGTGTTCCGTAGTGTTTAGGTACTTATTTACAAGAAACTACATCTGTGCAAAGAAATGTCTTGCTATCGACCCCACCCTTTCATTTTCAGTGCTTTTCAAAGGGGAACCTCTGACCCTTGTCTGTTTGTCTTTTCAGGATTGCTGTACACCATGCTAAGGTAAAGCCGCTGAAGAGAGGGGTGTTGAACATGCTTAAGCGGCTGGACAAAATCAGGTTCAGAGGTCAGAAGCGAGACGACTTCCTGGATCTAGCAGAGTCCCCCAACGGATCCGACAATGAATGTGGCGATGACATCCTGCTGAGGACGAGGCCTTCACTCAAGTCACAAGACACGGAAGAACTAGGAGACCCTGTAAGAATGCGTTCCACTTTGCTGTGTTCTTTGACTCAAATGAGAGACCGTGAGTAGGGCCACAAATTTTCCTTGCAATGTTACCCGACCAGGAAAAACTCTGGGCCATAGTTGGTCTGGAAAAACTCCACGTCAGTGTTTCCAAGCGGCCATGTTTTTACCTGTGCGTGCGCAAGCTTAGGGTTCTGTATACATATTGCCTATTATTTTGGCTGGCATGGCTAGAATAAGCAGTCTGACTTTGAGAGGCCTCAAAGGAGCATAGGGGGTGTGTGTCAGTCACCAGATTCTTGGAACGGCGCTTGACAAAACACACGGCATCAACAAAACACAAAGCTATGGAATTTATTGTGCAAGAGTGGTGTCGCATCCCTCCAAGAGTTCCAGACTCTTGTAGAATCTATGCCAAGGTGGATTGAAGCCGTTCTGGTGGCTCGTGGTGCCCCAACGCCCTATTAAGACACTTTATGTTGGTGTTTCCTTTATTTTGGCAGTTTCCTGTATATTGTGTCAGTTAGTGATGTGCAGGCTGACTCAACCTGCAGTTCCCACGGTTATATCCACAAGGCAGATGGGTTTAGGGTGGAAGTCGACCGATTAATCGGATTGGTCGATTAATTGGGTCAATTTAATTAAGGCCGATTTCAAGTTTTCATAACAATCGGAAATCGGTAAATGTAAACTCTGATTTTGCCGATTTAAAAAAAAGAAGTTTTTTACACCTTTTGATTTACCCATTCAAGTCAGTTCAGAACACATTCTTATTTTCAATGACGGCCTAGGAACGGTGGGTTAACTGTCTTGTTCAGGGGCAGAACGACATATTTTTTACCTTGTCAGCTCGGGGACTCAATCTTGCAACCTTACGGCTAACTAGTCCAACGCTCTAACCACCTGCCTCACGAGGAGCCCACCTGTTACGCGAATGCAGTAAGAAGCCAAGGTAAGTTGCTAGCTAGCATTAAACACTAATCAATCATAATCACTAGTTATAACTACACATGGTTGATGATATTACTAGTTTATCTAGCGTGTCCCGCGTTGCATATAATCGATGCTGTGCGCATTCGTGAAAAAGGACTGTCGTTGCTCCAACGTGTACCTAACCATAAACATCAATGTCCTTCTTAAAATCAATACACAGAAGTATATATGTTTAAACCTGCATATTTAGCTAAAATAAATCCAGGTTAGCAGGTAATATTAACCAGGTGAAATTGGTCACTTCTCTTGCGTTCATTGCACGCAGAGTCAGGGTATATGCAACACTTTGGGCCGCCTCGCTCATTGCAAACTAATTTGCCAGAATTTTACGTAATAATGGAACAGGAATATTTAGACATGGATGCCACCCGTTAGATAAAATACGGAACGGTTCCGTATTTCACTGCAAGAATAAACGTCTTGTTTTCGAGATGATAGTTTCCGGATTTGACCATATTAGTAACCTACGGCTTGTATTTGTGTGTTATTATGTTATAATTAAGTATGATTTGATAGAGTAGTCTGACTGAGCGATGGTAGGCACCAGCAGGTTCATAAGCATTCATTCAAACAGCGCTTTTGTGTGTTTTGCCAGCAGCTCTGCTGTTTAGGACTTCAAACCTATCAACTCCCGAGATTAGGCTGGTGTAAAGATGTGATGTGAAATGGCTAGCTAGTTAGCGGTGTGCGCGCTGATAGTTTCAAACGTCACTCGCTCTGAGACTTGGAGTAATTATTCCCCTTGCTCTGCATGGGTAACGCTGCTTCGAGGGTGGTGGCCAATTAATCGGTATCGGCCTTTTTATCCTCCAATCTGTGTCGGCGTTGAAAAATCATAACCGGTCGACCTCTAGTTTAGGGTCATGAAATATTGTGTGTGTCAGTTAGTGATGTGCAAGCTGACTCAACCTGCAGGCCCCACGGTTATATCCACAAGGCAGAGATGGGTTTAGGGTCATGAAATGTTGCGTGGATGAAGGGCAGGTGGGCGGTCGTGTTGAATAAACTGAATACATAAAAAAATACAAATTTATCATTCTTATGCCATTTATATCTATAGGTGACATTAGATTTTTCTTTCATAGTAAAAAAAATGTAATTAGTGTGTATGCCTGACTTGACGCGTGACAAATAGCCTTCACACCAATTTCCAAATGGGCAGAAAAAGTTAACTTGGATCCACTGAGGTTAAAAGGACAATGTCTGCGTGTTTAATTCAATAAGAGAGAAGCTACAAAATGGAGAGTTAAAAATAAAAGAAGGGAGGGCCAGAAAAGTGATGTTTGGTAAAGATTTGATGATGGTAATAGAGAATGATCAGTGCCTATGTTGTTTGAGGAGCTATGCAAATTCGCCAGTCACAAGAGCAGGACTTCAAATAGGCCTATGGCATGTCAAGGGAACTGTTGCCTACTGTTCAGAAGGATTAAATGTAAACTGAAATCTGGACACTGACTATACAGTGCATTTGGAAAGTATTCAGACCCCCTTGCATTTTTCCACATTTTGTTACTTTACAGCCTTATTTGAAAATGTATTAAATAGTTATTTCCCTGATATCTACACACAATTCCCCATGACAAATCAAAAACAGGTTTCTAGAAATGTTTGCCAATTAATTTTTTTCAACTACTGAAATATTACATTTACGTAAGTATTCAAACCCTTTACTCAGTACTTTGTTGAAGCACCTTTGGCAGTGACTATAGCTTCGTCTTTTTGGGTATGACGCTACAAGTTTGGCACACCTGTATTTGGAGTTTCCCCCATTATTCCCCCATTATTCTCTCTCTCAGGTTGGCTGGGGAGCTGCCCAGCTATTTTCAGGTCTCCTGAGATGTTTGATCAGGTTCTAGTCCGGGCTCTGGCTGGGCCACTCGGACATTTAGAGACTTGTCCCGAAGCCACTCCTGTGTTGTCTTGGCTGTGTGCTTAGGGTCGTTGTCCTGTTGAACCAGTTTGGCTGGGCGGCCAGCTCTAGGAAGAGTCTTGGGGGTTCCAGACTTCTTCCATTTAAGAATGATGGGGGCCACTGTGCTCTTGGGGACCTTCAATGTTGCAGAAATGTTTTAGTACCCTTCCCCAGGTCTGTGCCTCGACACAATCCTGTCTCCGAGCTCTACGGACAATTCGACCTCATGGTTTGGTTTTTGCTCCGACATGCACCGTCGACCTTATATAGACAGGTGCGTGCCTTTCCAAATCATGTCCAATCAATTGAATTTACCACAGGTGGACTCTAATCAAGTTGTTGAAACATCTCAAGGATGATCAATGGAAAAAGGAGGCACCTGAGCTCAACTTTGAGTCTCATAGCAAAGGGCCTGAATACTGATGTAATTAAGATATTTGTTTATATATTTGCCAAAATGTCAACCTGTTTTTGCTTTGTTATTATGTGTGTGTGGAGATGAGGATTTTATATAGTTCATTTTAGAATAGGGCTGTAACGAAACAAAATGTGGAAAAAGTCAAGTGGCCTGAATACTTTCTAAATGCACTGTATGTCTATGACCTGTCTTTAATATCTCCTGTTTTAATGTTACTACAGACGTGTGTGTGTGTGTGTGTGTGTGTGTGTGTGTGTGTGTGTGGTAGCTTCCAATGGAGTTGATTACATGTCCCTCAGGGAGACATAATGGACAAACTTACTTCAGGGAGGAAGGGAATGAGAGTGAAGGAAACACAGGGCGGTTTGATATGCTTTGTTCCTGTTTACTCTGCTCATTCTTCAGAGGGAGGGTTGGCTGGATGGATGGATTGATGGAGGGAGGGTTGGCTGGATGGAGGGAGGGTTGGTTGGCTGGATGGAGGGAGGGAGGGAGGGTTGGCTGGAGGGAGGGAGGGTTGGCTGGAGGGAGGGAGGGTTGGCTGGAGGGAGGGTTGGCTGGATGGAGGGAGGGTTGGCTGGATGGAGGGAGGGTTGGCTGGATGGAGGGAGGGTTGGCTGGAGGGAGGGAGGGAGGGTTGGCTGGATGGAGGGAGGGTTGGCTGGTTGGTTGGTTGGCTGGATGGAGGGAGGGAGGGAGGGAGGGTTGGCTGGATGGATGGAGGGAGGGAGGGTTGGCTGGATGGAGGGAGGGTTGGCTGGCTGGAGGGTTGGCTGGCTGGAGGGAGGGTTGGCTGGATGGAGGGAGGGTTGGCTGGAGGGTTGGCTGGAGGGAGGGTTGGCTGGAGGGAGGGAGGGAGGATTGGCGGGATGGAGGGAGGGTTGGCGGGAGGGAGGGAGGGAGGGTTGGATGGAGGGAGGGAGGGTTTGCTGGATGGAGGGAGGGAGGGAGGGTTGGCTGGATGGAGGGAGGGACACAGGGTAAACACAGTATTTCTATAGACTTTCATCCACTATGGTTACTCTGCTCAGTCTTCAGAGGGAGGGTTGGCTGGATGGAGGGAGGGAGGGACACAGGCTAAACACAGTATTTCTATAGACTTTCATCCACTATGGTTACTCCGTGAATTTATCCTCCCCTGCTTGCCAATTAATATATCATTACTGCCGATCTCAAGTGTTTGGACTTCTCTTGTCTTAAGGGGATATTTTAAACTGCACCGGTCATCTTGACTTTTTCATGCTTCATCAGCATCAGCCAGCCAGTGTTTTTCCCCCCACAAATTAAAACAGAAGATTAGTCTCTTGATTGTATAATTTCCTCAAAGGGGCCAGTTTCTTGTGCTCATCTGCTGGTTTCTAATATAAATTGAGTCCTTTGCAGGGTTAGGACTCGCGGCTGAGTGCACACATTTTGTGCGCACATGTGTGTACGTCTTCCAGTGTGTCCCAGTATTTGTGGAGGTCGCAGGCTGCCCACCGTGTGGTTCTATGCCAGGCATGTGGGCAGCTGCTCACTGAGTGGGTGTGCGAGGTCACTGACTGCAGGAGGCGTCAGGAAAACACACAAACATTGCGTACGCTCTTCATATACAGTGCCTTCGGAAAGTATTCAGACCCCTTGACTTTTTCCACATTTTGTTACATTACAGCACCTGTCTAGATAAGGTTCCACAGTCAACGGTGCATGTCAGAGCAAAAACCAACCCGTGAGGTCGACGGAATTGTCTGTAGAACTCGGAGACCGGATTGTGTCGAGGCACAGATCTGGGAAGGGTACCAAAACATTTCTAGAGCATTGTTAAATGGAAGAAGTTTGGATCCCCCAAGACTCTTCCTAGAGCTGGCCACCCGTCCAAACTAGAGGTCGACCGATTAATCGGAATGGCCATTTAAATTTTTTATTTTATTTTTTACCTTTATTTAACTAGGCAAGTCAGTTAAGAACAAATTCTTATTTTCAATGACTGCCTAGGAACAGTGGGTTAACTGCCTGTTCAGGGGCAGAACGACAGATTTGTACCTTGTCAGCTCGGGGGATTCAATCTTGCAACCTTACAATTAACCAGTCCAAAGCTCTAAGCACCTGATTACATTGCACTCCACGAGGAGACTGCCTGTTGCTAGCTAGCATTAAACGTATCTTTATAAAAAACAATCAATCATGTTTAACTACACATGGTTGATGATATTACTAGTTTATCTAGCGTGTCCTGCGTTGCATATCATCGTTGCGGTGCATATCGTTGCTCCAATGTGTACCTAACCATAATCATCAATGCCTTTCTTAAAATCAATACACAGAAGTATATATTTTTAAACCTCCATATTTAGCTAAAATAAATCCAGGTTAGCAGGCAATATTAACCAGGTGAAATTGTGTCACTTCTCTTGCGTTCATTGCATGCAGAGTCGTTGTATTTGCAACAGTTTGGGCTGCCTAATTTGCCAGAATTTGACATAATAATGACATAACATTGAAGGTTGTGCAATGTAACAGGAATATTTAGACATGGATGCCACCCGTTAGATAAAATACGGAACGGTTCCGTATTTCACTGCAAGAATAAACGTCTTGTTTTCGAGATAGTTTCCGGATTTGACCATATTAATGACCTAAGGCTCGTATTTCTGTGTTATAATTTTGTCTGATTTGATAGAGTAGTCTGACTGAGCGGTGGTAGGCAGCAGCAGGCTCGTCGTAAGCATTCATTCAAACAGCACTTTTGTGCATTTTGCCAGCAGCTCTTCGCAAGCACAGCGCTGTTTAGGACTTCAAGCCTATCAACTCCCGAGATTAGGCTGGTGTAACCGATGTGAAATGGCTAGCTAGTTAGCGGGGTGCGCGCTAATAGCGTTTCAATCGTCACTCGCTCTTGGAGTAATTATTCCCCTTGCTCTGCATGAGTAATGCTGCTTCGAGGGTGGCTGTTGTCGTGTTCCTGGTTCGAGCCCAGCGAGGAGAGATACGGAAGCTATACTGTTACACTGGCAATACTAAAGTGTTAATGAAATACAAATGGTATAGAGAGAAATAGTCCTATAATAACTACAACCTAAAACTTCTTACCTGGGAATATTGAAGACTCCTGTTAAAAGGAACCACCAGCTTTCATATGTTCTGAGCAAGGAACTTAAAAGTTAGCTTTCTTACATGGCACATATTGCACTTTTACTTCTCCAACACTTTGTTTTTGCATGATTTAAACCAAATTGAACACGTTTCATGATTTATTTGAGGCTAAAGTGATTGTATTGATATATTAAGTTTCCATTCAGCATAGTTGTAATTGTCATTATTACAAATCGGTGTTGAAAAATCATAATCGGTCAACCTCTAGTCCAATCTGAGCAATCGGGGGAGAAGGGCCTTGGTCAGGGAGGTGACCAAGAACCCGATGGTCACTCTGACAGAGCTTCAGAGTTCCTCTTGGAGATGATTGTTGTTCTAGAATGTTTTCCCATTTCTGTAGCACTCCACCAATCATGTATTTTAATGGTAGAGGGGCCAAATGGATGCCACTCCTCAGGAGCATGACGGCCTGCTTGGAGTTTGCCAACAAGTATCTCTGTTCTGATGAAACCAGGTTTGAACTCTTTGGCCTGAATGCCAAGCGCCACATCTGGAGGAAACCTGGCACCATCCCTACGGTGAAGCATGTTGGTGGCAACATGCTGCGGGGATGTTTTTCAGAGGCAGGGACTGGGATGCTAGTCATGATCAAGGCAAAGATGAACGGAGCAAAGTACAGAAATTTGGCTCAGGATCGCAGACTGGGGCGAAGATTCACCTTCCAACAGGACAATGACCCTAAGCACACAGTCAAGACAACACTGCGGTTGCGTTCTGAGCCCCATCCTGTACTCCCTGTTCACTCATGACTGCATGGCCAGGCACGACTCCAACACCAAGTTTGCCAATGATACAACAGTGGTAGGGCTGATCACAGACAACGATGAGACAGCCTATAGGGAGGAGGTGGTGGTTGCGTGGTTGCTCTAGAAGACCTGGTTGTGTTGTCAGGACAACCTCTCCCTCAATGTGATCAAGACAAAAGGAGATGATTGTGGACTACAGGAAAAGGAGGACCGGGCACTCCTCCATTTCTTATCGATGGGGCTGTAAGTGGAACAGCTTCAAGTTCCTTGGTGTCCACTTCACCAACAAACTCATGGTCCAAACACACCAAGACAGTTGTGAAGAGGACACAACAAAGCCTATTTCCCCCTCAGCAGAAAATATTTGGCATGGGTCCTCATCCTCACAGTTCTACAGCTGCACCATTGAGAGCTGGTTGCATCACTGCTTAGTATGGCAACTGCTCTGCCTTCGACCGCAAGGCACTACAGAGGGTAGTGCGTACGGCCCACTACATCACTGGGGCAAAGCTTCTTGCCATCCAGGCCCTCTATACCAGGTGGTGTCAGAGGAAGGCCCTAAAAATGGTCAGACCCCACCCACCACAGTCATAGACTGTTCTCCCTACTACCACATGGCAAGCTTGTACCGGAGCGCCAAGTCTAGGTCCAAAAGGCTTCTTAACAGCTTCTACCCCCCCCAAGCGATAAGACTCCTGAACAGCGAATCAAATGGCTACCCAGGCCGTAATAAAAAAAATAAAAAAAATAAAAAATAAATGATGCTGCTGCTACTCTGTTTATAATCTGTACATAGTCACTTTAAATCTACCTACATGTACATATTACCTCAACTAACCGGTGCCCCCGCACATTCACTCATTGCACCAGTACCCCCTGTACATAGCCTCGCTTGTTATTTTACTGCTGCAGTTTTAATAATTTGTTACTTTTACATTTTTTACTTACATTTCTTAACTTAAAGTATTGTTGGTTAAGGGTTTGTAAGTAATTACATTTGATTTGAGGAGTGGCTTCGGGACAAGTCTCAATTGTCTTGAGTGGCACAGCGAGAGTCTGGACTTGAACCCAATCTAACATCTCTGGAGAGACCTGAAAATAGCTGTGCAGCAACACGCTCCCCATCCAACTTGACAGAGCTTGAGACGATCTGTAGAGAAGATTGGGAGAAACTCCCCAAATACAGATGTGCCAAGGTTGTAGCGTCATACCCAAGAAGACAGAGGCTGTAATCGCTGCCAAAGGTGCCCCAACAAAGTACTGAATAACTGTAATTTTTCAGTTTCTTATAAATTAGCAAACATTTTTGAACAGTTTTTGCTGTGTGTGTGTAGATTGAAGGGGGGAGGGACAATTTAATACATTTAAAAATATATATTATTTACAATGACGGCCAAACCCTAACCCGGACGACACTTGGCCAATTGTGCGCCGCCCTATGGGACTCCCAATCACGTCCGGTTGTGATACAGCCTGGAATCGAAACCGGTTCTGTAGTGACACCTCTAGCACTGAGATGCCCTCCACTCGGGAGGCCATATACAGACTAGGAAGGTAAAAAAAGGGGAGTAGGATTCTTTAGACTATTGCAGTTATCTGGCAGGTGGCCAGATAACTGACTACACAGTTATCTGATAAAAGTTAGACAGTCCAGGAGCATCTCAAGTTCCAATAGTGATGGAAAGAGGACTATTTTTACGGTGAGGAAATCTAAATTTAAGTGCGGCACTCCAGACCTTGGTAAAGACTGAATGCGGGCCCTGGGAAAAGGAGTTTGACACCCCCTAATCTCACTGGTTAACTCGCACTTCTAATGAACTGGCACACAGTCACTGGTCACGAGTATTAATCCCCTGGCCACAGCACACCCAAAATGTTCTCCCTCTGTGATTTAAGCCTGCACTGGGAACAGTGCCAGAGATACTGGGTCACCAACCGTTGCCACGCCTTCTTCCCAGTAGCCTAGAGTACTGCTGCTGCTTCAGGTTACTCTGTATTAACGGTTAGCGTTACATCACCTTGTGGCTTCTTGGCATCAGATGATACGAAAGTAGTTGTTTTCCTCCACTTCTCGTCTCTTTGGTCTCACAGTCTCTAAATCTCGTCTCTTTGTGTTGTATGTACCTCTCTCTCGTTCTATTGTCTCTGTCTTGTTTCTGTGGGTTAGATGATGACAGGAGAAGGCTATTGATGGATGAGAAGTGGAGTAAATGTTTATTTTCAGCTCAATAAGATGTCTCGGCCGGTCTGTCTGTGAATAAGATAAAACAAATAGCAGGACAGGAGGCAATTCCTCAGCGGCGATATCCTGGCTGTTCTAGTATGAGCTATCTCCTGTAGCTTTTCATTCAATATCTCATACAACACTGAGATTGTAGGTGCAAGTGATCCATCCACATGTCAATGCACTGTCCCCATTCCTGATTTTTAAGGCTTTCTGCAAAGGTACAAGGCTCCGATGCATTCTAATCAATATTTAGCTAAACTATGGAACTTTCGGATTGGTTATATTGAGCAGGAGTACTGTTGACTGTATCTCGGAGCAATCATGACTCTATTCCATGCTTCTGTAATGTTATGGTTCAGCCCATTTAACATTTTTATCCCCATCTAAGTAGAGCAAATCTCACTAGGAGTTTTTTGCAAGTCATGGCCTGTGACTGAACCCAGAGGAATACCAAAAAAGCAGTGTTTCTACAGCTTCTAGAGGTGAGACTTGCTTTTTAACTCCCGACCTTCGCTAAGGCGTCGTTTGCTTGACCTAATGTGGAAGGAGTTCTATCAACGTGAACAGGCATCTACTTTAGTAGTCTGTCTGACAGACTGTATAGCAGTCCAGGCCCTCTCTACAACACCAGGCCAAGCCTGAGGGCTACAGCCTACAGCTGTCTCATGGGGCCCTTATTGCTCCCTATATGAACGGAGACTGTTTTGCACACATCCAACTTGGCACTGGAGCTGGACAAAACTATAGAAAGAAAGGGTAATGTCCTCACTGTTTTCTGCTATAAAACATCCATCCTTTCCCCCCCTAACACTCCCTCCTATCACAGCAGACCAGGTGGGTGGATCTGTCATTGATCTTTGCTAGAATGCTCTGATAGAGATGTTGAGGTCTTTCTGTTGTTAGGCGTGCTCTCTGATGTTTGATTGTGAGTGGTCTGTCTCTGATGTTGGGGATCTGTTATTGTCTGTCTTCGATTGGCCAAAATTGTTTCCCCTATAATCACATGTCAAATATACCATTATGTAGCTTGTAGTTTGACGGTTTGCCTGCCACAGATATAATTATTAGGGTTGGAAGGTATCCAGTTTTGTCATACCGTTTCTGTACCATATCGGGGTATACTGTATTACCGGAGGTTTACACAAGGGGCGCTATTACACAACAAAAATGGTACACACACACACACAGTGCATTCGGGAAGTAGTCAGACCCCTTGACTTTTTCCACATTTTGTTAGGTTTACAGCCTTATTCTGAAATGGATTAAGTTGTTTTTCCCTCATCAATCTACACACAAGCACCTTTTTGGTAGCGACTACAGCATCGAGTCTTCTTGGGTATGACGCTACAAGCTTGGCATACCTGTATTTGGGGAGCTTCTCCCATTTATTCTCTGCAGATCGTCTCAAACTCTGTCAGGTTCGATGGGGAGCATCGCTGCACTAGCAATTTTCAGATTTCTCCGGAGATGTTAGATCAGGTTCAAGTCCAGGCTCTGGCTTGGCCACTCAAGGACATTCACAGACTTGTCCCGAAGGCACTTCTGCATTGACTTGGCTGTTTGCTTAGGGTCATTGTCTTGGAAGGTAAACCTTCATCCTCAGTCTGAGGTCCGCAGTGCTCTGAAGCAGGTTTTAATCAAGGATCTCTCTGTACTTTGCTCCCTTCATCTTTGCCTCAATCCTGACTAGTATCCTATCCCGGCCGCTGAAAAATCCCCACAGCATGACGCTGCCACCACCATGCTTCACCGTTAGGATGGTCCCAGGTTTCCTCCAGAAGTGATGCTTGGCATTCAGGTCAAAGATTTCAACTTGGTTTCATCAGGCCAGAGAATTCTGTTTCTCATGGTCTGAGTCCTCCATGCAGGCTGTCATGTGCCTTTGTTTACTGAGTGACTTCTGTCTGGCCACTACTATAAAGGCCTGATTGGTGGAGCGCTGCACAGATGGTTGTCCTTCTGGAAAGTTCTCCCATTTCCACAGAGAAACTCTGGCGCTCTGTCAGTGACCATCAGGTTCTTAGTCACCTCACTGACCAAGGCCCTTCTCCCCCGATTGCTCAGTTTGGACGGGCTGCCATCTCTAGGAAGAGTCTTGGTGGTTCCAAACTTCTTCCATTTAAGAATAATGGAGGCCACTGTGTTCTTGGACATTCAATGCTGCAGATATTTTTTTGGTACCCTTCCCCAGATCTGTGCCTCGAAACAATCCTGTTCCGGAGCTCTGTGGACAATTCCTTCGACCCCATGGCTTGTTTTTTTCTCTCTGACATGCACTGTCAACTGTGGGACCTTATTTAGACAGGTGTGTGCATTTCCAAATCATCTCGAATCAATTGAATTTATCACAGGTGGACTCCAAGTTGGGGAAACCTCTCAAGGATGTTCAATGGAAGCTCAATTTCGAGTCTCATAGTAAAGGGTCTGAATACTAATGTAAAGGATACTGTTTTTTATTCATTAATTTGCAAAAATGCCTTCTGTTTTCGCTTTGTTATTATGGGGTATTGTGTGTAGATTGAGAAACGTTTAATCAATTTTAGAATTAAGGCTTTAATAATGTAACGATGTGGAAAAAGTCAAGGGGTCTGAATACTTTCTGTGTGTGTACAAATCATTAAGAACACCTGCCTTTTTACATGAGTCTGACCAGGTGAATCAAGTTCAAAGCTGTGATCCCTTATTGATGTCACTTGTTAACACCGGTTAAAGATGCATTTTTAAGCCTTGAGACATGGATTGTGTTCGTGCCTTTTTGAATGGGCTATGTTAGTAGGTGCAAGGCACATCGGTTTGTGTCAAGAACTGCAGAGCTACAGAGTTTCCAATGTGTATCAAGAATGGTCCACCACCCAAACAACCAGCCAAATTCTGTGGGAAGTATTGTAAACATGGGCCAGCATCCCTGAGTAACACTTTCAACTTGTTGTAGAGTCCATGCCCCAATCAATTTAGACTGTTCTGTTGGCAAAAGGGGGGAGGGGGCTTTGATATTAGGACAATGTTCTTTTTTTTTTCACACACACACACTGAGTGTACAAAAAATATTTAAATATTTATAATTAAAAAAATTATACACAACAATTTAGGCAACAGGGATCTTGATCCAGGAGGGGGTTGAATGTCTGGTGTAACCAAGAAGCTTGATCTTGACATCTAGCCATCTTAGTTTGCAAATGTATAGCTGGAGCACTGAAGTAGATGCATTAGTTGACACATCTTAGATTTCATGGGTGGGGGTGTCTTTTATGGGTACCCTTGAGCGGTATTGAAAATCTTACTGTCGATTATTTCAAAATAGTCCGTTATATGGTGTAAGCCTAATAATTCTATATGTTTTCTGCCCACGATCAAACATGAGACCGGCTCAATGCCAGCTGCTGACTTTCTAGTAATTTTCTGAAAAACAACTTTCACAATCATAGAAATAGAAGCATAGAACTGAGGGGGAGTAGACCTGAACAGTGGTTTTGTAAATGAAGATGCCCGTAATATGCTTCCCCCATTCATCCAGAGTTTGAGAAATAACCTTTTGTTGGGCGACGCAGCGTCCTAGTTCTTTAAATTTCTGGGCTCTGCAACATAGACCCCCCCCCCCAACACACATGCTGTGTTGTCTTCTTGTGTCTCTCTTGTCATGTTTTTTTGTCCTACACTTTGATTTTTAATCCCAGCACCCGTCCCCGCAGGGGGCCTTTTGGTAGGCCGTCAATTGTAAATAAGAATAAAAGTTGAACGAATAAAATCATCAAACACACACTCCATGCTAGTTCTGCACTGCTGCTTCTTTACTCCTCAGGACCAGATCACATGACCTGGGTGTTTACTTCCTGTTCCAGACGCACCCAGTCTAGCCCCTCCCCTCTTGTTTCTCTCTATCCTCCTCAAATCAACTCTCTCTGACATTTGGGCTACAGAGTGAAGGCTCTCCGTTTTAGTTTTTCATTCATCTCACCGTCTTTTCTCTTCATCCCTTGTTAATCACTGGCTGCATCGCAAGTAGGGCATCTTTAACTAAATTCCTTTCTCTCTTCTCATCCCTTGTTCTCTCTCTCATGCGGTGTTTGTCTCTCATGCACTTGACAGGCAACAACAGATTAAGACACGCTGCAGTCAGGAATGCTGCAGGGAGAAGAAGAAGAAGCTGCTGCAGTGCGTGTTCGGCTTTATGTGTGTGTTGGCCGTGACTGTCTTTGTCTGTGGCAGGAGCCTCTTAAAGGGACACCCTGCCTGCGTTGGTCCGTTGGACGGCTGGTAAACCTGCAATGGCTCAGAATAACTGCAGCTTCCACGCCTTCCTTCTCTCCTCACTCCTTTCATCCTCTGTCGCTTTCTTTAACACCTATTAACTCCTATTTCTGTCGCTTTCTCTTGACACATCTTTTTCATCTACTGATCCTCTCTTCCCCCCCCCCTTCCCCCTCCACTCTTCCCCTCTTTCACCATCTCTCTCTCACCTGGTATTGGTCTGGTAATCTATGGAGTAATGCGGTGTCGTGGACTACAGCCATGAGTCAGTTGGGGGTAGAGAGTGGTTGAGTCATCAGTGTTGCGTTTAAACTAGAGGACAGTCAGTCGGTAGGGATCTCCTCTGCAACGCTTTTCAAAACGGGAGGGAAACGCACTGGCTGTGTGAGTCATCATACTGGAGATATAGCTACTCCGCCGTGTGTGTGTGTGTGTGTGTGTGTGTCGGTTTTATTCATGCTTGTTTTAATGTGTGTTAAGTCGATCTGTATGTTTTTTTATATTTTTTTTACGTGTGTTTCTTCTGTGTGTGATGTCATGCCTGCATTAATGTTAATTTAGCCTCTTGGTGTGTGTTTGTGCGTGCAGATGAGTTCTGGGGCTCTCACCATGGAGCCCGCCTTCAGGACTTCCAGTGTGTGGGCGTGTGCGTTGATATTACGCTTGTATGAATGTGCGCTTCTCCTCTGTGTGCAGGCGGGTTCGGGGGCTCTCAACATGGCTGCAGCCTTTCAAGACTTCCAGAGGAGCGAGTCGGACCGGCTAAACGAGGTGAAGGGTCATCTAGAGATTGCCTTACTGGAGAAACACTTCCTACGTAAGTAACCTTAACCACCCTAACACACGTTTTAGCTACTGTAGCTTTTTTATTTGTCCTCCGTTGCAATCTGCTTGTGGACATGAATTGGGGAGTCTGTGTGAGAATGGGAGAGGCTGGAGGAATGGGTGTTGTGGTGGAGGGATGTACGAGGGAGTTGCAAATTCAATTGTGCCGATTCATGTTCATACTCTAACACACACACTTCTGTGCTGGGTCAGCCACACTCGTAATGCCTCTGGCCAATGTGGCTGCCCTGCCCCATTAACCCAACTCAGGGATGGGTACATACTGTACCAAGCCTATGCTACTGTAGTGTAGCACGTGTAGTGGCCTGTGCTGTTTGTGTGTGTGTGCAGTTTTTCCATCCACAGGTCTGCTAGTGTGCCTCTGCATCCCTGACAGTGTGAGTATGCATTGCTGAAGCTAACATGCGGGCTAAAACTGTATGGCCAAAGCCTTTTGCTAAGGCTACAGTGGGGCAAAAGTATTTAGTCAGCTGCCAATTGTGCCAAAAGTTCTCCCACTTAAAAAGATGAGGCCTGTAATTTTCATCATAGGTACACTTCAATTATGACAGACAAAATGAGGGAAAAAATCCAGAAAATCACATTGTAGGATTTTTTATGAATTTATTTGCAAATTGTGGTGGAAAATAAGTATTTGGTCACCTACAAACAAGCAAGATTTCTGGCTCTCACAGACCTGTAACTTCCTCTTTCAGAGTCTCCTCTGTCCCCCACTTGTTACCTGTATTAATTGCACCTGTTTGAACTTGTTATCAGTATAAAAGACACCTCTCCACAACCTCAAACAGTCACACGCCAAGCTCCACTATGGCCAAGACCAAAGAGCTGTCAAAGGACGCCAGAAACAAAATTGTAGACCTGCACCAGGCTGGGAAGACTGAATCTGCAATAGGTAAGCAGCTTGGTTTGAAGAAATCAACGGTGGGAGCAATTATTAGGAAATGGAAGACATACAAGACTACTGATAATCTCCCTCGATCTGGGGCTCCACGCAAGATCTCACCCCGTGGGGTCAAAATGATTACAAGAACGGTGAGCAAAAATCCCAGAACTACACGGGGGGACCTAGTGAATGACCTGCAGAGAGCTGGGACCAAAGTAACAAAGCCTACCATCAGCAAGGGCATTGAATATGAAATGTGGCTGGGTCTTTCAGCATGACAATGATCCCAAACACACCACCCGGGCAACGAAGGAGATGCTTCGTAAGAAGCATTTCAAGGTCCTTGAGTGGCCTAGCCAGTCTCCAGATCTCAACCCCGTTGAAAATCTTTGGAGGGAGTTGAAAGTCTGTGTTGCCCAGCAACAGCCCCAAAACATCACTGCTCTAGAGGAGATGCATGGAGGACTGCATAGAGGACGGGCCAAAATTCCAGCAACAGTGTGTGAAAACCTTGTGAAGACTTACAGAAAACATTTGACCTCTATCATTGCCAACAAAGGGTATATAACAAAGTATTGAGAAACTTTTTTGTTATTGACCAAATACTTATTTTCCACCATAATTTGCAAATAAATTCATAAAAAATCGTACAATGTGATTTTCTGGACTTTTTTTCCCTCATTTTGTCTGTCCTAGTTGAAGTGTACCTATGATGAAAATTACAGGCCTCATGTTTTTAAGTGGGAGAACTTGCACAATTGGTAGCTGACTTTTAGTACAGCTCCACTGTATATGGCTGAAGCTATAGGCTTGAAGCTATTGCTAATTGCCAGTGCTAAAGCTATATGTCCAAAGCTATAGTGAAGCTAAAGCTATATGGCTTCATGTACAGTGCTAAATATACTCCCCTAGTAATTATTTGGATAGTGAAGCTAAAATGTTACATTTAGCTCCATACTCCAGAATTTTGGATTTGAGATCAAATGTTTTATATGTGGCGACAGTACAGAATATAATTTTTATTTATTATTATTATTTTTCATACATACCGATTTAAAAATATATATATTTTTTTAGGAATGAAAGCACTGACTCGAAGTCCTGTTAAATAAAACAGCACACCGAAAGACTTCCATAATTCATAAATTACCAACCGACTCTGTAGTCAGAATGTAAGCTAATTAAAAGCAAGCTAATTGCAATGCCTCATAAAGATTCACATTGGTTAAAGAGGATGGGCTATCAGCTGATCATTCATGTTGTTGATTATGTAAATATACTAGTTAGGTAGCTATTCTGTCCCCCCCAAAATGTTTTTAATTGATTATAGTTTGTTCTGTTGCTGACGTGCCTCTTACCAGTGGCGATTTTGGCATGTAAATCTTGATGGGGCAAACACCCCATTTTTATTTAAATATATATATATATATATATGGGGTGTTTGTCACCATTATTTTGCAATTTATGTGTTGTGTAGTGGCTTTGTTGGCATGCATCAACTATAAAATAAATATATACATTTATTGCCATTCTGTACCTTTTGCCTCATACAGTACCAGACATCTACTCATTCAAGGTGTCCTATATATTTTTTTCCTATTTTCTACATTGTATAATAATAGTGAAGACATCAAAACTATGAAATACAACACACATGGAGTCGTTAAACAAATCAAAATAATTTGAAATTCTTCAAAGTAGCCACCCTTAGCCTTGACAGCTTTGCACACTCTTGGCATTTTCTCAACCAGCTTCACCTGGAATGCTTTTCAAACAGTCTTGAAGGAGTTTCCACATGCTGAGCACTTGTTGGCTACTTTTTCTTCAATCTGCAGTCCAACTCAGCCCAAACCATCTCTACTTTGTTGAGGTGAGGTAATTGTGGAGGCCAGGTCATCTGATGCAGCACTCCATCACTCTCCTTATCAAATAGCCCTTACACAGCCTGGAGGTGTGTTGGTTCATTGTCCTGTTGAAAAACAAATGATGGTCCCATTAAGTGCAAACCAGATGGGATGGCGTATCGCTGCAGAATGCCGTGATAGCCATGCTGTTTAAGTGTGCCTTGAATTCTAAATAAATCACTGAGTGTCACTATCACACCACCACCTTCATGCTTCACAGTTCGAACCACACATGCATAGAGCCGTTCACCTGCGTCTCAGAGGCATGGCGGTTGCAACCAAAAATCTCAAATTTGGACTCATCAGATCAAAGGACAGATTTCTATCAGTCGAATGTCCATTGCTCATGTTTCTTCTGCCAAGCAAGTCTCTTCTTATTGGTGTTCTTAGTAGTGGTTTCTTCGCAACAATTTGACCATGAAGGCCTGATTTTTCACAGTTTCATCTGAACAGTTGATGTGTCTGTTACTTGAACTCTGAAGCGTTTATTTGGGCTGCAATCTGAGGCTGGTAACTCCAATGAACTTGTCCTCTGCAGCTGTGGTAACTCTGGGTCTTCCTTTCCTGTGGCAGTCCTCATGAGAGCCAGTTTCATCATAGCTTTTTTTAATGGTTTTTGCGACTGCACTTGAAGAAAATAAATTCCACAAATTAACTTTTAACAAGGCACACCTGTTAATTGAAATGTATTCCAGGTGACTACCTCATGAAGCTGGTTGAGAGAATGCAAAGCTGTCGTCAAGGAAAAGGGTAGCTTCTTTGAAGAATCTCAAAATATATTTGTTTAATTAACACTTTTTTTTTTTTGGTTACTATATGATTCCATATGTGTTATTTCATAGTTGTTGATGTCTTCACAATTATTCTATGTAGAAAATAGTAAAAAGAAACCCTGGATTGAGTGAACTTTTGACTGGTATTATAAATATGTAATTTGATGTCAAATCCAAATGAAATGTTTTTAGCTAAAGCTGGTATGGCTGCCAGGTGTGTTCTGTTAAGTCTTTCTTATTTAGGTATATTGTTTTAGCAGTTTAATTATTTAGCCGTAGTCCCTCTCAGCCCTGTAGAGGGTCCTTATGAAGACCCTGTTACACACACGCACAGATTGATGAGAGACTCGGCATCTAATAACAGCACGGTCTCATCATCCAGTACTCATTTAGACAGACCAATAATGTCCTAATGAATGCTGTCTACAGAGTTGAGTGCCATTTGTGTCGTTGGTACTTAGCCCACTTTTTTTGTTTGTTGGTCAGGGCAATTTGCTCTTTCAAGTTCTCTCCTTTTTGTGTGGGATCTGTATGGAGAGGGGAGGCAGGTATAGGGGAGCTTTATCTAAAAGATCATCTGCATATATACTTATGCATTATTCACCTCTGCTTTGTTACCAATGACAGTCTTCCATAGCTGACGTTTGAGTTAGTGTTTAGCATGTTATAGAAGACATGGCAGCCTTGCTGAAGGTCCGAATCGAGATGTTGTGTTTAGTCCCTGGCCTCGCTACACACTTCATACTCAATGGCAGTAGGGGACTGTTGTGTTCGTGAACTGGAGTGAATCTGTTTCTGGGTTGTACAGGTCCTGACCAGGCCCCCCCCTCTGCTCTCTTTCTCCCGTCCTCTATCCCTCTTTTCCTCCCAGTGTAATTGGACCAGTAGGAGCGGTGAAGCGTGAGAATCCATTAGCAGCTAAATGGACTTTGCTCTGTTCATTCTTGCTTTCTGTTCATCTCTGCTTTCTGTTCTGTTCATTTCTGTTTTCATCTCTGCACAGTTTGTTCAGTGTGGGGAGGGAGTGGAGCAGGGCGAAGAGCGAGAGAGAGCGAGACAAGCATATGGGGTCTGAGTGGATGAGATTAAACTTGCTCGTGGTTAACCTATAGCATTGCCTATAGTTCTTCTGAGGCCTCAGTCTGAACAGCTTGAAAAGAAACTCACGCTAACTAGACAGGCAAATATGCTACTAGAACTCTCAGGCTATCTGTACACATGCGTTAAAGAGATCAATCGAACTCGACTAAAATAACGGATATGCCATTGAAAATGCGAGCGGAAAAGGTTGCCCCCCCCCCCCCCAGCAAAATTGGCCTATATTTTAGACTATTGTTACACTTGGACTGACTACCACCACTGATTTCTGTATGCTAGCTCTGCTACAAGCTTATATGAACAGGAGTTAGCACTTAGGAGTCATTTCTTCTAAACCTGAAAAGGGACCCTTTTTTTTAAATGTTGTGCTGTGAAAACGGCTATAGATATAGCTCTATCTCACTGTAGTAACCACGAGATCACGAAATCAAACGAGATTGTGGACTACAGGAAAAGGAGGACCGCGCACGTCCCCATTCTCCTTGAAGTGGAACAGGTTGAGAGCTTCAAGTTCCTTGGTGTCCACGTCACCAACAAACTATTGTGCTCCAAGCACACCAAGACAGCTGTGAAGAGGGCACGACAAAGCCTATTTCCCCCCCTCCAGGAGAAAATATTTGGCATGGGTCCTCAGATCCTCAAAGTTCTACAGGTGCGCCATAGAGGGCACTGGTTGCGTCACTGCCTGTTACGGCAACTGCTCGGCCTCCGACCGCAAGGCGCTACAGAGGGTAATCCGTATGGCCCAGTACATCACTGGAGCTAAGCTGCCGCTACTGGAGCACCAAGTCTAGGTCCAAAAGGCTTCTCAACAGCTTTTACCCCCAAGCCATAAGACTCCTTAACAGGTAATCAAATGGCTACCCCAGACTATTTGCATTGTGTACCAACATTCGTGTCTAGTTTGAGAAACGAACGTCTCATAAGTTCAACTGACAGCTTCATTAAATACTACCCGCAAAACACCCGTCTCAATGTCAACAGTGAAGAGATGACTCCACGATGCTGGCCTTTTGGGCAGAGTTGCAAAGAAAAAAACATATCTCAGACTGGTCAATAAAAAAGAAAAGATTAAGATGGGCAAAAGAACAGACACTTGACAGAGGAACTCTGAGACTGGTGTTTTGCGGGTACTATTTAATAAAGCTGCCAGTTGAGGACTTGTGAGGCATCTGTTTCACAAACTAGACACTAATGTACTTGTCCTCTTTCTCAGTTGTGCACTGGGGCATCCCACTCTTTTTTTATACTGGCTAGAGACAGTTTGTGCTGTTCTGTGAAGGAGGTAGTACAGTGTTTAAAAAAAAAATGTATTGCTTCTTTAATTGCTTTAACAGATTTCAGCTGTGCTAACATAATTGCAAAAGTTTTCTAATGATCAATTAGCCTTTTTTAAATGATCTTGGATTAGCTAACAACGTGCGATTGGAACACAGGAGTGATGTTTGCTGATAATTGGCCTCTGTACACCTATGTACAGTTGAAGTCGGAAGTTTACATACACTTTTAGGTTGGAGTAATTTTTCAACCACTCCACAAATTTCTTGTTAACAAACTGGTTTTGGAAAGTCTGTTAGGACATCCGCTTTGTGCATGACGCAAGTATATTTTCCAACAACTGTTTAGACAGATTATTTCACTTATAATTCACTATCACAATTCCAGTGGGTCAGAAGTTTTCATACACTAAGTTGATGGGGCCTTTTTAAACAGCTCGGAAAATTCCAGAAAATTATGTCATGGCTTTAGAAGCTTCTGATAGGCTAATTGACATCATTTGCGTAAAATTGGTGTGCCTCTTTGCTTAACATCATGGGAAAATCAAAAGAAATAAGCGAAGAGCTCAGAAAAATAATTGTAGACCACAAGTCTGGTTCATCCTTGGGAGCAATTTCCAAACGCCTGAAGGTACCAACAATAGTACAAACAATAGTACGCAAGTATAAACACCATGGGACCACGCTGCCGCCATACCGCTCAGGAAGGAGACGTGTTCTGCCTCCTAGAGATGAATGTACTTTGGTGCGAAAAGAGCAAATCAATTCCAGAACAACAGCGGAGGACCTTGTGAAGATGCTTGAGGAAACGGGTACAAAAGTGTCTACATCCACAGTAAAACGAGTCCTATATCGACATAACCTGAAAGGCCGCTCAACAAGGAAGAAGCCACTGCTCCAAAACCACCATAAAAAGCCAGACTACGGTTTGCCACTGCACATGGGGACAAAGATTATACTTCTGGAGAAAAGTCCTCTGGGCTGATGGAACTGTTCGGCCATAATGACCATCGTTATGTTTTGAGGAAAAAGGGGGAGGCTTGCAAGCTGAAACGCACCATCTCAACCATGAAGTACGGGGGTGGTAGCATCATGTTGTGGGGGAGCTTTGAGCAGGAATGACTGATGCACTTCACAAAATAGATGGCATCATGAGGCTGGAAAATTGTGGATAGATTGAAGCAACCTCTCAAGACATCAGTTACGAAGTTAAAGCTTGGTCACAAATGGGTCTTCCAAATGGACAATGACCCCAAGCATACTTCCGAAGTTGTGGCAAAATGGCTTAAGGACAACAGTCAAGGTATTAGAGTGGTCATCACAAAGCCCTGACATCAGTCCTATATAAAATTTGTGGGCAGAACTGAAAAAGTGTGTGTGAGCAAGGCCTACAAACAGACTACAGACTCTGGAGGAATGGGCCAAAATTCACCCAACTTATTGTGGGAAGCTTGTGGAAGGCTACCCAAAATGTTTGACCCAAGCTAAATAATTTAAAGGCAATGCTGCCAAACTCTATGCTAATTGATTGTATGTAAACTTCTGACCCACTGAATGTGATGAAAGAAATAAAAGCTGAAATAAATCATTCTCTCTACTGTTATTTTGACATGTCACATTATTAAAATTAAAGTGGTGATCCTAACTGACCTAAAACTGGGAATATTTACTAGGAATAAATGTCAGGAATTGTGAAACTGAGTTTAAATGTATTTGGTTATGGTAGTCATTTACAACATTAACAATGTATACACTGTATTTCTGATCAATTGAGAGAAAGCCAAGAGTGTGCAAAGCTTGTCATCAAGGCAAACAGTGGCTACTTTGAAGAATATAAAACATATATTTTGATTCAACACCTTTTTGGTTACTACATGATTTCATAGTTTTGATGTCCTCTTATTCTACAATGTAGACAATTGTAAAGGTAAAGAAAGAACCCTTTGAATGAGTACGTGTGTCCAAAGTTTGACTGGTACAACAGGGCCCAAAAATGGTGTACTATGTAGGGTATAGGGTGACATGTGGGATGCAACACCCCTCACTATATGAGATGGAAAGTCAGTGAGGAAACGGCAGGCTTGTCTGTTGTTGTGATCTTGTTTGTTCTTGTTGCCTGATCTTTATCACATTGATTATTGATTATTGATATTGTCAACTAATCACTCCTTCCATTTCAGTTCTACAGGGACCGTTTCCCAGTGCTGTTGTAGCACTAACCAGAGTCGTTGACACAATGTAGGTTTGTAGAGTGCCCCGCCCTATGGGAGTTCCGGTCACGGCCGGTAATGACCCATAATGTCACAGGCTGTAGTGACGCCGCAACACTGCGATGCAGTGTCTTAGAATGCTGGGCCCCTCAGGAGGGCAGGGCATATATAAAAAAAATATATTATTTCACATGTAGATGTGGGAAGCTAAAAATGCTAGCTAATTTGCAATTTTTTTTTAGCCGGGCTGCCAGCTAGTTACTGCTAGCAAGGGAAGGCAACTCTTCCTTGCATTCACAAACTGAGCTGACCAAGTTTCTATCGCCCCCTTGTGAATGGGAGTGTGTCCGGTGTGCATATCACGTTACCAAAAGGTGTCTGCTGCTCAAAAAAATCCCACTCCACACACCCACAGATCAACTGAGTGAAGCTTGTCGTAACATCCTCTTCCTCCTCATGTTGGGTCAGTGGGTGTGTTGCGATGCTTGATAGACAGAAAGAACAGCTGGTCCCTCTCTGTGTGTGTGTGTGTGTGTGTGTGTGTGTGTGTGTGTGTGTGTGTGTGTGTGTGTGTGTGTGTGTGTTACATTGTTGCTGTGTCACTGTTGCCCTGCGGTAGCTCCTGGCTCTCAGAACAGATTAGTACAGTTTAGATCTCGCTTTCTCTGTCATGGCTGAGTCAACCTCTCTTCCCTACAACCCTCTCACTTCATCTACCCTGTGAACAATCTGATAATGTCTCCTAGCTAGATCTGTGTTTTACGTGTTACTCGTTGTGCTGAAGAGGAATCTCAGTACTGTCTCTGGTTTGGTTTCCACTGCTTGCAGCCTGTTGCGTGGTTGTCCGGGTGTGTGTCTGTACTTCATGATTCTGCAGGCAGATACCTCCTGTAAGCATAAAATACTGCAGATAACGAGACATTGCACAGTGGATGTTTACATTTATATAAGGAGTTTAACTCGATCCATGAAACATTAGGCAGCAACAAGCAGGCCGCAAACAAACAGCATCCTCCTCCATCCCTATGTCTTCTCTCGAGCTATTTACGGTGGCATGCATCTCCCTGGTTGTCAGCAGGCTAATACTGTAATTATGCTGTTTAGGACACATCAGTTACACTATTCAATATGTTATATGGATGATATAACATACCGTCAGCAATAAAGTCATATTCATTTATATAGAATATAATTGTAGTTCTTTCAGTCGACTCAGATCTCACTATGGGTCATTGGTTAAGCCTTGTTCAAGCACGTCTAACAGGCCAATCTATATAACACCTCGCAATGCTATGGTTTCTTCACCACTTCACAACTCTATTTGGTTATTAGCTTGTTAAGCAGCTTTCTTCAGAATACTAGCTCTCTTAACGGTTCCTTTTGGTGTCGATTTGGTATTTTATTAGGATCATCATTTAGCTGTTGTGAAAGCACCAGCTACTCTTCCTGGGGATGCCACCCAACACAGAGCGTTGTGGCTTCTTTTCTATTTTCAGGAACTTCAGTTTAATTTGACTGATTTCAAGTTAGCTTGTTAGGAGCGCTTTTTGTAGACTGCTAGCTACGGTACACCTGTTGCCTGGCATGCATGCAATTAGCATTGATAGCTCGCTAGCTCCACTGCTTTAGCATCCCGCTTATGGGTTTCTACTAGTTTTAGCAAATGTTACCTGTGGTCTCTAGCTCACCATCGGTTCCCACCGTTCAGAGTTAGCTGAACATTCCAGTGTCTTCGCTAGCTAGTGGGCTAACGGCACCACGGGGGCTTTAGCTGTTAACTTCTGCGCTAAACCCCCATTCAGTTTGTTTGGCTAACATGAGCGCCGCTGTTTCTTCTTAGTGTGTTACGCCACCATTGAAGCACCATCCCTTTTTAAATCCCCCTGTAGAAGATGACCTAGCTGTGTGTTTCTACCTCGTGTTACTTGGTTTACAAACCGGGTCACTATTCTGTTTTTCACACGACGGCTAGCTAGCTGTCATCACTCAGGTGAAGATAATCAGCTAAGCGTCCCTGTTAGCTCTACTTTCACTACACCGAAAGTATGAAGACTGCATTTATTCCCCACCACCTTGGTAAATAAAGCTGTCATCCTGCTTACCTGACTCAAGCTCACGTTACCCAGTGTCTCAACTTCACGTTGTAGTAGCAGTGTGAGTAGCTAGCTATCTATTCCCACGGTAATTCCATTTGCTTTCGTCCGTCCGGTCGAAACGAGATGTTGACAGGCTTACAGTCAATTTGTCAGGGAAGAGGGAGAAAAAAGCACCCAAGCCTAGCAAAGCTTGCCTTTCAATTGTGGGTATGATTCCCATTGGATCTGTGCTACTTGCCTCGGCGTAGACCACGTTTTCGCGGCTCTCGTTAACTCTGCTAGCTCTGTGCAATGCGCTAAGCTGGGCCCTGGTGTCATTTAAATGTAGAGTACAGCACATGCACACATCCATTAGTCCACAACGTTTGGAGAATGTTTACTTCTGAACAATGTTTCCTTTATTATCACCACTTCCTGCCATAACCTTGTTGAGCTCTAAACTCTTATCTTTTTCTCTCTCTCACCTTTATATAACCAGGTAGGCCAGTTGAGAACGAGTTCTCATTTACAACTGCGACCTGGCCAGGATGCAGTGAAGCAGTGCAACAAAAACGAGTTACACAAACACATGTACAGTCAATAAAACAATAGAAAAATGTACAGTGTGTGCAAATGTAGAAGAGTAGGGAGGCCATAGAGGTGAAATAATTACAATCTAGCATTAACACTGGAGTGATGGATGATGATGATGATGATGATGTGCAAGTAGAGATACTGGGGTGCAGAAGAGCAAGAGGATAAATATGGGGATGAGGTAGATGGGTGTGCTATTTACAGATTGGCTGTGTGCCGTGATCGGTAAGCTGCTCTGCTCTGACAGCTGGTGCTTAAAGTTAGTGAGGGAGCTAAGACTACAGCTTCAGTGGTTTTTATTTTATTATTAATTGCAATTCGTTCCAGTCATTGGCATCAGAGAACTGTAAGGAAAGGTGGCCAAAGGAAGTTTTTGCTTTGGGGATGACAAGTGAAATATACTTGCTGGAGCACGTTCTACACGTGGGTGTTGCTATGGTGACCAGTGAGCTGAGATAAGGCAGGGCTTTACCTAGCAAAGACTTATAGATGACCTGGAGCCAGTGGGTTTGGTGCCGAATATGAAACGAGGGCCGTCCAACGAGAGCATACAGGTCGCAGTGGTGGGTAGTATATGGGGCTTTGGTGACAAAACGAATGGCACTGCATCCAATTTGCTGAGTAGAGTGTTGGAGGCTATTTTGTTAATGACATCACCAAAATCGAGGGTTGGTAGGATAGTCAGTTTTACGAGGGTATGTTTGGCAGCAGGAGTGGAGCCTTTGTTGTGAAATAGGAATCCAATTCCAGATTTAATTTTGGGTTGGAGGTGCTTCATTTGAGTCTGGAAGGAGAGTTTACAGTCTAACCAGACACCTAGGTATTTGTAGTTGTGCACATTCTAAGTCTGAACATTCCAGAGTAGTGATTCTAGTCGGGTGTGGGCATCAATCAGTTAAAGAGCATGCATTTTGTTTTACTAGCACTTAAAAGCAGTTGGAGGCCACGGAAGGAGTGTTGTATGGCATTGAAGCTCGTTTGGAGGTTTAAGTGTCCAAAGAAGGGTCAGATGAATACAGAATGTGTCGTCTGCATAGAGGTGGATCAGAGAATCACCAGCCGCAAGAGCGACGTCATATATACAGAGAAGAGTCGGCTTGAGAATTGAACCCTGTGGCACCCCTATAGAGACTTCCAGAAGTCCGGACAACAGGCCCTCTGATTTGACACAGAGTTCTGTGTGTGTGTCTCTCTAACCCAGTGGGATGTAGGGCAGGGCAGCAATAGGAGAATATTGATCAGTCAGCCAGCCAGTCACCAACAGAACAGGACAGAACTAACTGTCCTGTATGGAATGCAGTTGGATTGTGTCAGGACAGCAGTGACATCAACAATAGCATGAGGTATGGTGACATCGGGGTCACAGTAGAGTGGAGTTTGTGTCAATAGTACAGTGTCTCTGTGACCTGTAGGTTCTGTGTTGTTTAATAGATCGACCCTGTGTGCATGGGCTTTGCATGTGTGCCGGGGTTAATAGATCAGCCAATCAGTCTCTGACTGTCCCCACCTACCGATTTGACCAATCCACATCGTGCGTGTTAAAATGAAGTCTACGTTTACAGTACATAACACGGCCATGTTTAAAAAAAAATATTGACGTGTACATGCATGCATAGCGCTGTCTTACACTAACTACTTACCCTCGTTGTTGGTGTGTTAAGTACTGTACAGATTGTGATCAGTGAACACAGCAGGTCGGTGTGTGTGTGAATGGACCCATTGTTCTGCTGGTGTAATCTCATGCAGTACTTTTCCTTCTCTTAGCCTAGATGAGAGGTTTTCTTTTGGTCTGCTTGCATACACACATGGCATTCACACTGAACGCTGCCTCCGACTAGTATAGGGGTCCTGAGGTTCTGTCGGGACAGACTGCATGGGAGGGGAGTAGTCCAACGTACTTGGTTGATAGATTCCAGAACGTTTTAAGGACTCTAGGCTCCATCTCTAACTCTGCAGGCTGGAAGGCCTCTCTTGTATTTATGCTATAGGATCCAGCTGGGACTCGCTATAAGCAGACTTGACCCACACCCTGATTCTCTCCTCTGGAGTTTTGATCAGCTATGAGGTTATAAACGACGCAAGGCTATAAACTTGACACCTAGACCGGCTGACTGGGAGCTGTATTTGAGTGCAGGGAGATTCTGAGTCTATTTGGGTCAGGTCCGTTAGGCAGTAACCTTCCACTGAATCCCAACTTCAGTGTAGTGGGACGAGGTTGTTTGGGCCTGTATCAGTGCTGGCGGGTCGCTTTTCTGAGGTGTAGAGAGTTGGGTCGCTTCTGGATTTGGTCGATACCATAGCCCAGTTGGAGTGTGGGATCCTGTGGTGTCGGTCAATACCCTAGCTCAGCAGGGTGTGCTGGCTGTGCATCAGAGGAGATGGAGGACTGCAGCGGCCCAGGCCCAGACTTTGACGGGCTTGTCGACGGAGGTTGGACCGACAAGATTAAATCTCACAAGAGCAACCTCAACCTCAGTAAGTTAACATGACCCATTTGAGAGTTTAAGACTTCGCTCTCCCACAACCTCAGTAGGTTCATGTGATCCATTTGGCTGTCTGTCTGTCTCGATAGCCCCAGAATATTTAACCTGCCTTTTCTGGGTAACTATCTCCTAACGCTCTGACCTGTCTGTGTACCTCCTATAGATTTTAACGTTTCATTGGTTAGACCAGCAGCTCTAGGGTGTGACACCTCACTCTAACTGTGAAGGGCTCTGTCTCCCCACTGTGTGGATGAGTGGGATATGGATTATGAGGAGATGGCACTCAAACCAAAAAAAATCTGTTTCTTCTCAGCTGGTCAGTGGAGAGAACGGGAGAGCGACACTCAGGCATGATTCTTAGCTATTTAAGGACAGTTGAACCACACACATGATGTTTGTGCATGACTCTGACCCTGGGTTGTAGGATGTTGTATGTTACTGGGGTTCATTGTGGCCAGAGAGGAAGGGAAACGGGCACGCTCTGTTACTGTGCCACTGTGACCCAGGGTAAACTGCACTCCTGATTCTGACGCTTAAGTGTTAGAAGTACACTAGCACCTCTATCTCTGCTTGGAGCACAGGTGTGCTTTCCATTGTATTCACAGTTACATTTAATTATCACGTCTGTATAAATTGTATTTCCAGGCACTAGCGTTTTGTCCCGTCCTAAGTTGGTTTAGACATGATTCTTCCGCCCCCTGGCTGAGTACAGAGAGAAATATGGTGTCTCCTATTGCCCTGGAAGAGGTTGTCTTCACTGATATATCCCTTAATCAATGTGAACTGTGCCTTGGTCTTATTATCGCTCACACATTTTCTGTTTGCCGCAAAATTGAAAAGCAACTGTGAGTCAAAATGCGTTGCGATCTGGAGGGTGGCCTTTTCCACCCTCACCCCCGTGGTTCTAATGTGGAATCTGCACCATTGCCGGAATCATGGACAGTGTGTATTTTAGAACATTCCATGATTTTAAAGACTCATGTACACTGAGTATACCAGACATTGGGAACACCTTTCTAACATTGAGTTGCACCCCCTCCCCTTTTGCCCTCACAACAGCCTCAACTCGTCGGTACGTTCCACAGGGATGCTGGCCCAATGCTTGCCACAGTTGTCAAGTTGGCTGGATGTCCTCTGGGTGATGGGCCATTCTTGATACACACTGGGGAAACTGATGAGCGTGAAAAACCACAGCAGTGTTGCAATTCCTGGCAGCTACCGTGCTCCATTCAAAGGCACTTCAATCTTTTTGTCTTGCCTATTCCCTTTCTGAATGACACACATGCACAGTCCATGTCTCGATTGTCTTTAATCGGTCTCCTCCCCTATATCGACACAGAGTTTAAGTGTCATCAATAAGGGATCATAGCTTTCACCTGGTCAGTCTGTCATGGAAAGAGCAGGTGTTCTTAATGTCAAATCAATGTGTATTTGTCACGTGCGCTGAATACAACAGGTGTGGACCTTACAAGGAATTGCTTACTTACAGGCTCTAACCAATGGTGCGGAGAAAAAAAAGTGTGTGTAGGTAAGTAAGGAAATAAAGCAACAGTAAAAAGACATTTGAAAAAAAAGAGTAGCAATGCTATATGCAGACACCTGGTAGTCAGGCTTATTGAGGTAGTATGTACATGTAGGTATTGTTAAAGTGACTGCATATATGATGAACAGAGAGTAGCAGAAGTGTAAAAAGAGGGGGTGGTGGGACACAAGCACTGGTTGGTGGGGCCAATTTAGGTAGTATGTATATGAATGTAATAGTTAATATGACTATGCATATCAGATAAACAGAGAGTAGCAGCAGTGTAAAATAGGGGTTGTGGGGGCACACAATGCAAATAGTCTGGGTAACCACTTGGTTACCTGTTCAGGAGTCTTATGGCTTGGGGGTAAAAACTGTCGAAAAGCATTTTTGTTCTAGACTTGGCACTCCGGTACCGCTTGCCATGCGGTAGTAGAGAGAACAGTCTATGACTGGGGTGCCTGGGGTCTTTGACAATTTTCAGGGCCTTCCTCTGACACCGCCTGGTGTAGAGGTCCTGGATGGCAGGCAGCTTTGCCTCAGTGATGTACTGAGCCGTACGCACTACCCTCTGAAGTGCCTTGTGGTCGGAGGCTGAGCAATTGCCGTACCAGGCAGTGATGCAACTGGTCAGGATGCTCTCGATGTTGCAGCTGTAGAACCTTTTGAGGATCTTAGGACCCATGCCAAATAGTTTTTGTTTCCTGAGGGAGAATCGTCTTTGTCGTGCTCTCTTCACGACTGTCTTGGTGTGTTTGGACCTTGATAGTTTTGTTGTTGATGTGAACACCAAGGATTTGAAGCTCTCAACCTGTTCCACTACAGCCCCGTCGATGAGAATGGGGACGTGCTTGGTGCTCCTTTTCCTGTAGTCCACAATCATCACCTTAGTCTTGGTTAGGTTGTTATTCTGGCACCACCCGACCAGGTCTCTGACCTCCCTATAGGCTGTCTCGTCGTTGTCGGTGATCAGGCCTTCCACTGTTGTCGTCAGCAAACTTAATGATGAGCAAACTTAATGATGGTGTTGAAGTAGTGCCTGGCCATGCAGTTGTGGGTGAACAGGGAGTACAGGAGGGGACTGAGCACACACCCCTGGGGAACTCCAGTGTTGAGGATCAGCGTGGTAGATGTGTTGCTACCTATCCTCACTACCAGGGGGTGGCCTTTCAGGAAGTCCAGGATCCAGTTGCAGAGGGAGGTATTTAGTCCCAGGGTCCTTAGCTTGGTTGTGTGCTTTGAGGGCACTATGGTGTTGAATGCTGAGCTGTAGTCAATGAACAGCATTCTCACATAGGTTTTCCTTTTGTCCAGGTGGGAAAGGGCAGTGTGGAGTGCAATAGAGATTGCATCGTTTGGGTGGTATGCAAATTGGAGTGGGTCTAGGATTTCTGGGATAATGGTGTTGATGTGAGCCATTACCAGCATTTCAAAGCACTTCATGGCTACGGACGTGGGTGCTACGGGTCTGTAGTCATTAAGGAAGTTTGCCTTTGTGTTCTTGGGCACAGGGACTATGGTGGTCTGCTTGAAGCATGTTGGTATTAGACTCAATCGGGGACATGTTGAAAATGTCAGTGAAAACACCTGCCAGTTGGTCGGCACATACCCGGAGCACACGTCCTGGTAATCCATCTGGCCCCGCAGCCTTGTGTATGTTGCCTGTTTAAAGGTCTTACTCACATCGGCTACGGAGAGCGTGATCACACAGTCGCCCGGAACAGCTGATGCTCTCATGCATGCCTCAGTGTTGCTTGCCTCGAAGCAAGCATAGAAGTGATTTAGCTCGTCTGGTAGGCTCGTGTCACTGGGCAGCTCGCGGCTGTGCTTCACTTTGTAGTCTGTAATAGTTTGCAAGCCCTGCCACATCCGACGAGTGTCGGAGCCGGTGTAGTACGATTCAATCTTAGTCCTGTATTGACGCTTTGCCTGTTTGATGGTTCGTCGCAGGGCATAGCAGTTTTTTTTTTTTTGTCAGCTTCTGGGTTAGAGTCCCACACCTTGAAAGCGGCAGCTCTACCCTTTAGCTCAGTGAGAATGGCTTCTGGTGGGGATATGTACGTACAGTCACTGTGGGGACGACCTCCTCAATGCACTTATTGATAAAGCCAGTGACTGATGTGGTGTGTTCCTCTGTCATCGGTGCTTCCTGCTTTAATTTTTGCTTGTAAGCAGGAATCCGGAGGATAGATTTGTGGTCGGATTTACCAAATGGAGGGCGAGGGAGAGCTTTGTATGCGATTCTGTGTGTGGAGTACAGGTGAGCTATAATTTTTGTTTCTCTGGTTGCACATTTAACATGTTGATAAGAGATTTGGTAGAACTGATTTAAGTTTCCCTGCATTAATGTCTCCGGCCACTAGGAGCGCCGCCTCTGGGTGAGTGGTTTCCTGTTTGCTTATTTCCTTATACAGTGACTGAGTGCGGTCTTGGTGCCAGCATCTGTCTGTGGTGGTAAATAAACAGCCACGAAAAGTATAGCTGAGAACTCTGTAGCCAAGTAGTGTGGCCTGCTGTTTGTACACCCAGTGTATATTATCTGTGTCCATGTTCAGCCAAAACTCAGAGAAACAGGGTATTAGTTATTCAGGTCCGTGTTCTTAATGTTTTGTATACTCCGTGTATTTTAACAGACAACTCCTATTTTTACAACTTAGGTCAGCTATTCTGGCCTATAGAAACTACCAAACCATCCAATGATGGGATTTATAAAGAAATGATTTGTGCTTCCGAAAGGATTGATCTCCATATAAACAACTTTTAGAAAGCTCATTCTGAGCTGTTAATGAATGTGAACAACCCTTTAACTGGAACAGAATGGGAAACAATATTACCTTGACATCCCGTAATCCGAACCATCTATTTAAACATTTTAAGTTTGTTCAGACTGGTGTTTAAATTCAAGGAAAAGTTTTTTTTACAATTGAAATGTGTTTACTGTTCCCCCTAAATCAGGTAGGCACATTCCTTCATATGGTGTGGGAGTGCCCTACAGTTACATTTCAAAGTGCGTGAATGTAAATATCCAATGAGTTGCATCTACTATGTTACGAAACTTCAGTAGCTTCTTGAATCTCTCAAACGATCAGAGACCATTACTACTGTCAGGCAGCACATCAAAAGAGATGTTGGCACTTAGAATCACCCCCCCGTCACTGTTAGAAGTTGCAACATTAGAATTATTGACAGTGAGAGCAGAGCGAATGGTGTCAAATAACAATTAAGGCCTGGAAAATTATACCCATACAAATAAACAAACGATAAAACCAACATTTTTACAAAATCTTATTAAAAAAAAAAAACTTTCTTTACTTTCAGACCCACAGGGAAGGGGTGGAATGGGGAGGGTGGAGGTAAATGCATCCTCTGTTGATGAGCAACCTTAGATGATTTTCGGTGGGGTAGAGGGAGTCCGGGCTTAGGGCAGGCAGGCCCAGTGTTGGGTCCATCTCGATGACCTGCTGACGGGATGAAGAGTGACAGAGTGTGACTGGCTCTGCCTGATTACTCCAGTACATTCAATACCCATTACACAAGCATGGGGAGAGGCCTGTGTGTTACATTACCCAGAATACTTCACTCTTATTACCTAGGCTGCCTCTCTGTCCTGTCAGCTGTTGTCTAATAGGGTTACAGGCCTTTTCTGCCACTTAGCACGAGGTCACAACTAAGCTACTTATACCACGCAGTGCTCAAGTCGAGACTAACTTTTTCCACCGGTGGCGCTTGTGCTACAAACTTTTTCAGTTGATGGGCCCCAGCACTTGATTTGGTCGCACACAATAAAAGGCCACTCTAAAATGTGCAGTTTTGTCACACATCACAATGCCACAGAGTTAAGGGAGTGTAGAATTGGCATGCTAACTGCAGGACTGTCCACCAGAGCGGTTGTCAGAGATAATGTTATGTTCATTTCTCTACCGTAAGCTGCTGTTTTAAAGAATGCATCCAACCTGCCTCACAACCGCAAACCTCAACCGCCAGCCCAGTTCCTGCGGGGTCGTCTGAGTTCAACCACCCAGACACCTGATGGAACTGTGGGAATTTCTGCACAAACTGTCAATTGTCTCCAGGGAAGCTTATCTGCATGCTCGTCGTCCTACCCAGGGTCTTGACCTGACCGCAGTGGGCAAATGTTCACCTTCAATGGCCACTGGCATGCTAGAGATGTGTGCTCTTCACAGATAAATCCCAGTTTCAAATGTGCCGGGCAGATGGCAGTCGGTGTGTATGGCTGAGTGATTTGCTAATGTGAGCAGTGTCCCATGGTGGGGTTATGGTATGTGCAGGCATAAGCTATGGACAATGAACACAATTGCATTTTATCGGTGGAAATCTGAATGCACAGAGAGACTGTGACGAGATTCTGAGGCCCATTGTGCCATTCATCCGCCGCCATCACCTCATGTTTCAGCATGGTAATGCACGGCCCCATGTCACAAGGATTTGTACACAATTCCTGAAGCTCAACATTTCCCAGTTCTTCCATGGCCTGCATACCCACCAGACATGTCACCCATTGAGCATGTTTGGGATGCTCTGGATCGACATGTACAACAGCTTGTCCCAGTTCCCACTAATATGGTTGTCCTTTTTAATTCAATTGCGCGTCGTTGTGTTTGGCTAGCTGTTTATGTCCTGTACAGTGTAGGCCATATGTGAAGGCTGAGTTTGCTAAACGAATGCCCCGCGACTGATACAAATCATCACATCATTCAGCCAGGTAGGCCTACTTTGCAGTCAACATTTTAATTAGGAAGGGTTTTTAGGAAAGCCTTTACAAATGTTCATTCAAACAGATCATAATGACCGAATTGCGCATTGGCAAAGATTCAACCAAAACGTTGGGACTATTTGCATACATGGTATGCAATACCCATTGCTGTTCTGCATAAATCTTGACAATTTTAAAAACAAAGCGAATTGTGAACCAACAACTTGCTACATATTTTTTTTCAGTGGCACCCTTGTGCCACGCTAAACTAGCAGGGCTGACACAGAACCTTTACCCTATAGGACACACACAGACGTTTACATAAATACACATTTACGATCATGAATACACATACAAAGTGGGGTAGAGGTCAAATAAATCAAACTTCCATTGTTAAAGGACTGTAGTAACTTGTATGATAAGCCGAATTGAAGCGGAATTGTACTAGCTACTAAGTAAGTGGGCTTGTTTTAGATGCATTCAGATACTCCAGTACTACATGGGAGTGTACAGTAGAGCTATAGTCAGGTGGGCCATTCTGCCAGTGCTTCAGCCAACTCTGCCGTGTTCATTCATACCAGATGGTATCTGTAGGAGGACGAGGCTTGCCATTTTTTTTTTTCTGCAAGACATATGAGCTTTCCACCCAGACGGGTACTTTTATTCATACACTGACAGAACACAATGAGATATTCCATTCTACCTGTCTGGGGGCCATTATTAACTGGATTGAGGGACAGAGAAAGGGAGGAAGAGATCTGTACAAGGAGGGAGGAAGAGATCTGTACAAGGAGGGAGGAAGAGATCTGTACAAGGAGGGAGGAAGAGAGGTGAAGGGAGGGCGGGGAATGTATGGGGATGGGAGAAAGACAGCTCATCTGTCGTCTGGGTTCTATATCCTAGAAATGGAATGAATTCTATACTATGTTCTGTATCCTCCAGCTCAGAGAGAGAACTTCGATACTCTGCTTGTGGCTGTGCTAGCAGGTAGGGGGTAGCGTGGGGGACTGATACATATTTGATGAGGGTTAACAGGTAGAAATGAGAGCGATGGAGAGAGAGAAGTGTGACACTGCTGTAGTATAAATCTCCGATGTTAGATAATTAGGGAGATGGTGGTAGAGGAAACCGTCTGTGAATTATACATGTAGCCCTACAGGGGGGAGTAGCGTCTCTTTTGCCCTCAACCTCTTTTTGTCAACCCCCCCTCTTTCTCTTCTCTCAACATGCACTCACCGGGTGGACAGAAATCTATTGATCTGTTCTTTCTTTTTTTCCCTCTCTCACCCTCTCTTTTGTCCTTTGTTTTGATTTTGACCCCTAGTGTCTGTGCTGCTTTGGAGTCAGAGTGATCCTGGTGACTGGTCTGTCTAATCACACTGTACAGGCTAGCGGGTTTGCTGTGTAAGGTTACTTCAGTACATAGGCGACTCGGAATAAGATGGGACATTAGTAGCAGCACGTGTTCTTCTGGAACGGCACTATTAATGTTTAGGAGAAAGACTGATCGGAGGCTGTGGGGTAAAGTAACACCAATATCTATATGGACGCATGTCATGTGGGTGCAGTAGCTTATAGCATTAGGTCAGCCTCGGAGTTATGACTGGTGTGTGTGTGTGTGTGTGTGACAGGACATTATACCCTTGTAGTTGTATGGAGACGAGCGTTGTGATGTGGTGTGGGTAGTCATTTATAATGGATGTTCGTTCCACTGGCTGTTGAGCTGTGTTAATTTACTGTAATTGACATTCCCATAGAAAAGAAGTACCCTGAGCGGTGAACCTACACACAACAACACAGTGGTGTAGTGAAGGGTAAACGCTGTTTACCTTTTTTGTGTGTTTGTTTTTTGCTTAAGCTTTTTACCCACCTTTTGCAGAAGAAAAGAAATGCATTGACAATATAGGAGCTTTACTTCACTCACTGTGAACGGCGGTGTATTTTTATCACTGATAATACATTTGACAACCTCTCACCTCAGCACTGATCTACAGTATGGCAGTGTTTACCCTACCCTTCCTTACCATTTGTATAAGGGCGGTGGATCTCCTCACTTTGCTTTGTTGCTCCTTACCAGAGCTTGACTTCTATTGTTTTCCAACTGACAACTCAGTTGTAGGACTCGACTCATCTCATCCTCTGCTCCAGTCTTTTTTTTCTGTTTCCTTTTGTTTTGTTGGGTGGGGTGGATCGGCTTTAATATTTCAAATTGATTGTGGCTTCTACGTTGTAGAATTAATAGTGAAGACATCAACACTATGAAATGACACATATGGAATCATGTAGTAACCACAAAGTGTAAAAAAAAATATTGTCTAAATATTTTATATTTGAGATTCATCAAAGTAGCCACCCTTTGCCTTGACAGCTTTGCATACTTGGCATTCTCTCAACCAGCTTCATGAGGTAGTCGCCTGGAATGCATTTCAATTAACAGTTGTGCCTTGCTAAAAGTTCGTTTGTGGAATTTCTTTCCTTAATGCGTTTGAGATAATTAGTTGTGACATGGTAGGTAGGTGGGTGTGGGGTGTGGGGTGGGGGGGGCTATACAGAAGATGGCCTTATTTGGTAAAAGACCAAGCCCATATTATGGCAAGAACAACTCAAATAACCAAAAATAAATGACAGTCCGTTGTGACTTTAAGACATGAAGTTCAACATTTCAACAAGGTCAACATTTCAAGAACTTTCATAAGTTCAAGTGCAGTCGCAAAAACCAGGCGCTGTGATGATACTGGCTCTCATGAGGACCACCTAAGGAAAGGAATACCCAGAGTTACTATTGCTGCAGATAAGTTACCAGCTTAGGAAATTGTAGCCCAAATAAATGCTTCAAAGTTCAAGTACCAGACAGATCTCAACATCAACTGTGAGTTTGTGAATCAGGGCTTCATGGTCGAAATGCTGCCAAGAAGCATGGTGGAGGAGGTGTGGTGGTGTTTTGCTATGATTTTATTTAGAATTCAAGGCACACTTAACCACCCTTCTGCAGTACTACACCATCCCATCTGGTTTGCGCTTAGTCCCACTATCATTTGTTTTTCAACAGGACAATGACCCAAAACACACCTCCAAGGCTGGTTAACGGCTATTTGACAAAGAGGAAGAGTGGCCTCCACAATCACCTGACCTCAACCCAATTGAGGTGGTTTGGGATGAGTTGGACTGCAGAGTGAATTCAAAGCTGCCAACAAGTTACCTTACAACCTGTAATTAAAATATATTTTTGGATCATTTGATTTAAACAACATGCTTACCACTTTGAAGATGCAGAATATTTTTTTATTGTGAAACAAACCAGAAATAAGACAAAAAAAACAGAACTTGAGAGGTCATAACTATTCAAGTCAATAGTTTGTAGAGCCACTTTTTGCAGCAATTACAGATGCAAGTCTCTTGGGGTATGTCTCTATAAGCTTGGCTGATCTAGCCACTGGGATTTTTGCCCATTCTTCAAGACTGCTCCAGCTCCTTCAAGTTGGATGGGGTTCCGTTGGTGTACAGTAATCTAAGTCGTACCATTGATTCTCAATTGGATTGAGGTCTGGGCTTTGACAAGGCCATTCCAAGACATTTAAATGTTTCCCCTTAAACCACTCGTGTTACTTTATCAGCATGCTTAGGGTCATTGTCCTGCTGGAAGGTGAACCTCCGTCCCAGTCTCTCATCTGTGGAAGACTGAAACCGGTTTCCCTCAAGAAATTCCCTGTATTCAGCGCCATCCATCATTTCGTCAATTCTGACCAGTTTCCCAGTCCCTACCAATGAAAACCATCCCCACAGCATCACTTGGCAGGTTTGTTGTGGTGCCATATTCTTTCCATTTTTTTATAATGGATTTAATGGTGCTTTAATGGGATGTTCAAAGTTCCGATTTTATATATATATTTTTTTAAATATTTTATAACCCAACCCTGATCTGTACTTATCCATAACTTTGTCCCTGACCTGCTCCTTTAAAAAAATATATTATTATTTTACCTTTTAACTAGGCAAGAATCCTTATGTTCAATGACGGCCTAGGAACAGTGGGTTAACTGTCTTGTTCAGGGGCAGAACGACAGATTTTTTTAATATATATTTTTTAACTTGTCAGCTCGGGGATTCTCTTGCAAACTTTCGGTTACTTGTCCAACGCTCTAACCACTAGGCTGAATGCCACTCCTTGGTCTTCATGGTGCTGCTTGCTTGTTGGTGCCCCTTGCTTAGTGGTATTGCAGACTCTGGGGCCTTTCAGAACAGGTGTGTGTGTATATATATATATACTGAGATTGTGTACAGGTGGACTTTATTTCAATAATGATCTAACTTCTGAAGGTAATTGGTTGCACCAGATCTTATTTAGGGGAGTCATAGCAAAGTGAGTGAATACATATGCACCCACCACTTTTCAATTTTTTTAATAAGGGGGAGGTTAAAAACAAATCATTACATGAAATTGTCCAAATTGGTTAAGTGTATGTTCAATACATGAATTCCAAATAAAAATCAATTTAAATGACTCGTTCTTATGCAACAAAATAGGAAAAATCGCCAAGGGGAATTCATACTTTTGCGTGTGTGTAAACTCAGCAAAAAAAGAAACGTCCCTTTTTTCAGGACCCTGTCTTAATTCATAAAAATCCAAATAACTTCACATATCTTCATTGTAAAGGGTTTAAATACTGTTTCTCATGCTTGTTCAATGATCCATAAACAATTAATGAACACGCATCTGCGGAACGGTTGTTAAGACACTAACAGCTTACAGACCGTAGGCAATTAAGATCACAGTTATGAAAACTTAGGACACTAAAGAGGCCTTTCTATTGACTCTGAAAAACACCAAAATAAATATGCCCAGGGTACCTGCTCATCTGTGTTAACATGCCTTAGGCATGCTGCAAGGAGGCATGAGATCTGCAGATGTGACCGGGGCAAGACATTGCAATGTCCGTATTATGTGACGCCTAAGACAGCGCTTCAGGGAGACAGGACAGACAGCTGATCGTCCTCACATTTGCAGACCACGTTGTGTGTTTATTGTCGAAAGAATGAGCGTTACACAGAGGCCTGTACTTTGGCGGTGGGGGGTCCGTCGTGGTCTGGGGCTGTGTCACAGCATCATCGGACTGAGCTTGTCATTGCAGGCAATCTCAATGCTGTGTGTTACAGGGAAGACCTCCTCCTCCCTTGTGGTACCCTTCCTGCAGGCTCATCCTGACATGACCCTCCAGCATGACAATGTCACAAGCCATACTGCTCGTTCTGGGCGTGATTTCCTTCATGACAGGAATGTCAGTGTTCTGCCATGGCCGGCAAAGAGCCCGGATCTCAATCCCATTGAGCACGTCTGGGACCTGTTGGATCGGAGGGTGAGGGCTAGGGTCGTTCCCCCCCAGAAATGTCAGGGAACTTGCAGGTGCCTTGGTGGAAGAGGGGGTTAACATCTCTCAGCAAGAACTGCCAAATCTGGTGCAGTCCCTGAGAAGATGCACTGCAGTACTTAATGCAGCTGGTGGCCACACCAGATACTGACGGTTACTTTTGATTTTTGACCCCCCCTCATTCAATTTCTGTTAGTCACATGTCTGTGGAACTTGTTCAGTTTGTCTCAGTTGTTGAATCTTATGTTCATTCAAATGTTTACACATGTTAAGTTTGCTGAAAATAAACGCAGTTGACAGTGAGAGTACGTTTCTGTTTTTGCTGTGTGTGTGTTGCAGTCACGTTGCAAAGATTTGAATCTTTTGCGTCACTTTTGGTATCTGTTAATGTGCCATGTTCATCAACCATGTGCCTCCAGTCTTTGTGAGGAGCTGCCCTCTCTCTTCCAGTATTCATGAGACTCTGGTTGTGTGAGCATGAACACAGGGCTGGGGCTGAGAGGAGTCATGGTCTGCCCGGTCACCTGATGACACCTGACACTACTGGAGTGAGGGAGGGAGGGAGGGAGGGAGGGAGGGAAAGAAGAGGATCGGAGAGACTGAAAGAGGAAGCGAGGGAAAGCGGAAACGAGAAAGAAACGGGACGTTAGTGAAACAATTACCGGCGTGTTCTGTCGGCTGTGTATTGTGACTAGTGACCAGCCTCTTAGCATCGCAGTGGCTCGGCTCAGGATACATAGCATAGCAGTGAAAGGAGCCAAGTGGGACAATATAAGAGGATCACAATCTCATCCCATGATTATCATTCTGTACTGCCGTCTGCAGAGGTTGAAATTTAATCACAGCTCAGAAGCTACCAGAATAACACTGTTGTTGTTTTGAAACGGCCCCTTGTAAAGATGTGACAATATGATCCAGATCATCTCAAAGGTTTTGCAAAACCAGATTTTGAACAAATGGAAATTGTATTCTAGAATCTATTTGTCTGTCTGTGGATTAACAACTGGGGTAAACAAATGTGGTGATAATCAGCATTGTCATCATGATACCAGTCATTAATGTGTTGTTTTTCAGAAGAGGAGTTGAGGAAGCTACGAGAGGAAACCAATGTGGAGAAGATAAAGGAAGAGCTCGAGAGGGAGAGAGGGAAGAGGCTCGACCTCGAACTGAGAATGAACGAGGTGCTAAAATCCAGGTCGGTGATGGAGAGAGCGAGGGGAACAATGCGTGTCATCTCATTCTCTAAGTGTTGCTCACTTAGATGGTCACATCCCTCTCTGTCTGTGTGTATGTCTCTCTGTGTGTCTCTCGGTCTGTCTGTCTTCTGTGTGTTGTTTTTGTCGGACTGTTTTGCTTTATCTTGGCACGGTTGCAGTTGTAAATGAGAACTTGTTCTCTACTGGCCTACTTGGTTAAATAAAACAACTCAAGGTGTGTGTGTGCTGCCTTCAGTGCTGCAACCCTGCCTACCCCAGTGAGTTGTCCTTCAGTGCTGCAACCCTGCCTACCCCAGTGAGTTGTCCTTCAGTGCTGCAACCCTGCCTACCCCAGTGAGTTGTCCTTCAGTGGGGTGGATCACCCTGCGCTCCAGCCGGCATGAATTAATTCCACCATGTGGAATGTCTCCTTGTCCTTACAGTAAGGTCTACAAGGGCATGGAGGGGCATGAAGACACACTATACATCAAATAACCCAAATTTAGACGCGGCATAAATCCCATGAAGGGTGTACTTGAATGAGTCTTTGCAACACTATGTAAACAAACAATCTTTCTCTTTTTATTCCTCCTCCTTTTTATTCTATACTTCTTCTATACTTCTATCTTCTATCAGGTTGGAAGACTCGCCGCCACAGCCTGCCCGTAAACCCCCGTCTCCAACGCCTGCTGCCAATGGCAAAGACGCAGGTAAGCAAGGCAGAAAGTGGACTACGGTGTAACGCCTATGATCGCTGATGGTAAAACCCCAAAAACCGCCCCCCTATCTGTACGGTTTATGGATTGAAGAGACCAGATTGATACTGCTCACACGGATCCCAGATCTGTAAAGATCTTAAATAAGATGCCTAGTTTCAGTATTTAACGAGCCTTGGGTCAGAAGAAACCTTTGTCAGAAACGGCAGTAACTCCCATCAGTGAAATAAAAGGGTTTGTAGGACTACAGGGCAGCCAGGGACTGTGGGAAGGCATTCAGGAGTCCGGTTGAAGCCAGTGATAGTCCGGTGGGGCTGTAGACCTGACGGGACAAGAACAGGGGACCAATGTTTCCTGTGACTCTATAGGGACTGTGGGAAGACTGTAATAACCCTGTGTGTGTGTGTGTGTGTGTGTGTGTGTGTGTGTGTGTGTGTGTGTGTGTGTGTGTGTGTGTGTGTGTGTGTGTGTGTGTGTGTGTGTGTGGGAGGGGGGATTCAGGATGATCTATTTTCTCCATGGGGGATTTCGCTTATTGACAAACACTCACTTAAATCACTTGAGACAATGCAGAATACCTGTTTTTTCATCAGAGTTAGGTGTGTGTGTTCTCGTATCAACACAATTTCTTCAAAAAGGATCCGTTTCCCCATTCATTTTAGAACTCTAACCCAACCGTAAGGACGAGCAGCTTTAATAGCAGTGTTTAGTGCAGAACACATTCTGGGCGCTGAACATCCTCTCTACCAGATATATTTTAGCGTGTGTGGAGCACAGATTACTGGCAGGCAGCCTATCTGCCAGCAGGCTGGAAGAAAGACACTGTTTGTGTACGTGGGACGGAACAGTTTGAACTGTAGAAGTATCTTTTGTAAAAGCAAAAATCTTGATTCTTTTAGGGTTCCAGAACCAGTTTGTCTTGTAGCTTCAGGTGCTGGTGACACTGGCAAGAGTCTTATTTTAGGGTTCCTGATCACTGTTTTAGGGTTCCAGAACCAGTTTAAGTAGCTTCAGGCGCTGGTGACACTGGCAAGGGTCTTATTTTAGGGTTCCAGAACCAGTTTAAGTAGCTTCAGGTGCTGGTGACACTGGCGAGGGTTTTATTTTAGGGTTCCTGATTACTGTTTTAGGGTTCCAGAACCAGTTTAAGTAGCTTCAGGTGCTGGTGACACTGGCAAGGGTCTTATTTTAGGGTTCCAGAACCAGTTTAAGTAGCTTCAGGTGCTGGTGACACTGGCGAGGGTTTTATTTTAGGGTTCCTGATTACTGTTTTAGGGTTCCAGAACCAGTTTAAGTAGCTTCAGGTGCTGGTGACACTGGCAAGGGTCTTATTTTAGGGTTCCTGATTACTGTTTTAGGGTTCCAGAACCAGTTTAAGTAGCTTCAGGTGCTGGTGACACTGGCAAGGGTCTTATTTTAGGGTTCCAGAACCAGTTTAAGTAGCTTCAGGTGCTGGTGACACTGGCAAGGTTTTTATTTTAGGGTTCCTGATTACTGTTTTAGGGTTCCAGAACCAGTTTGTCAAGTAGCTTCAGGTGCTGGTGACACTGGCGAGGGTTTTGTTGTAGGAAATGGGCGAGGTTTAATCTAGGCCAAACAGGCCCGTGGTGTTAGTTAGAACAGCCTCGCCAACTGTAGAATGTGCGTACATGAATTTGTGTTTCTGTACGAGACACACAAGGAGCTCAGTGTGTAATTTAGGTTAATGGGTCTTTGGTATTAACTCTAAATTAAACCAACGTCTTAACAGGGCGATCTACAGACCTGTATCTCCTTCTCTACCCGTCTTCATTTAATAAACGGCTTCAGGTAGTTAGTTGCCCTTGGTCACAAACTCCAAACTGACAGGGAGGCAACTTCATTGTACTTATTATAAACCTGCACTGCCTGTAAACCTCTTTTCCTGTGTCTGTCTTGTCCTCGCTCTCCCTCGTTCCCTGTCTTTCGAATGTGCATTTTATTAATGTTCAGTGACGAGATGAAAGACAAAAAGAACAGACATGAGTCCTCTTCGTGTGCAGTAACGTGAAGCGCCCAGTAACAAATAAAGAAGCCTATTGAGACCGTGACCTTCAACTCTGCCCCCTCCAGACAAAGAGAAGCCGCCGCAGGGGGAGACCCTGTACTTGCGGGCGTGGAGGTGGCTCTATGACAGGTTGGGGGTCTACATCGAAGACTTCCGCTTCGTCCCGGAGGAGAACACTGTGGAGGCTGAGGAACCGCTAAGCGCTAAAAGGTGCGTCGTTGTGCTCATACGATGGCTCGTCAAAATCCTAGAAATACAATAGAATGAATGGGTCCACCCCATCATGGATTATTGGTTTAAATTGGAATGTCTGTTCTTGTAAATGTATTTCTATGTTCTAAAAGGTGAGTACTGAGTGAGGTGGTGAAAACACCAGTCACATTGAGAGGCTGCGTTGTAGTTGTCCGTATCGGAAAATGGTGAATTTGTTGCACCCCACATGGCCAGTACTCTACCACTCACAGAAACAGTAGTCTTTCACCCCAACCTTAGCAGTAGTGATGTCAATCCTATACAGACACTAGATCTCTGGACCTTCTCTATATGTTGCACATCACTGAATACAGTGTCTGTGCCCTCTGGTGGTGGCTCAACCACACTACCACACTCCCTGCAGCCAATGACTGAGGCTATAGACATTGCCCTCGGGCACTGATTTAGGAACAGCTTCACTATCCCCCAATTCTAACCTTAACCATTAGGGGGTCAATTCCTCACTGATCCTAGATCAGTGTCTAGATGCAACTCATACATTACGCTCCACTTTAAGCTAGCTGGGTTCAGTCTAGGACTTGGCTCATTTTGCTGCTCAGCACAGATCAGATTGTACAGGGTTTACTCATCCTTCAGGTCATTGGCTGCTGTGACCGTAGGCAGGCGAGTACTGTAAACACACACATACGTACACAGTTTGAAGTGCACACGGATTGGATAAAAGTTGGCAGCACAGGTAGAAAGCTCTAGAAATAAAGAATGTAGAATGTATTGTAGCAGACCTTTGTGGAGAGAACCTAGAGAAATAGATTGAGCTCTTCATTCTTTCCTCTCCTCCTTGCCTCTGTGTGACTCATAAACAGAATGATCAGTGGGTTGAGGTGTCGCTACCTCCGCAGGAACATTTCGCTCTTTTAGTAGACGTTTGAGGATTGTGCTCCCCCACTGTGTGGTGTCTGTGTAAAGTGCATGCTAAAATTCCTGTTGTAACATCTACAGTTTTGTATGTCCCTCTCTCCAGGCTAACAGAAAACATGAGGCGACTCAGTGAGTATTTATAGATGAATTCCCACTCAGAACAGTCACACCTTCTGCCGTTGAGCTACTGCTGTCAGATATTGTAATGTGACAAGTGGATGACTGATTTTGTATTTTCCCCAGAGCGAGGAGCCAGACCTGTCACTAACTTCATGAGGAACCTCTCAGCCTTATCCAACTGGCACTCCGTGTACACCTCAGCTATTTCCTTCATAGTGAGTACAACTGCTCCTATCGGTCTTTTTTTTTTTTTTTTTTTAAGAGATATGCGAGTCATGTCCAAATCATCTAGAAGTAACTTCATTGTGCTACACAATTCATTTGAGTAACTTTTACGATGATTTGGACATGAAGCCCCCAAAAAATGCTAATATTGGTATTGTTGACTTGCATTGGAGTTGTGCCACAAATATAAAAAGTTGGCATTTGGTAACGGTGACTGAAAAACAAAACCAAAGCATGGATCGCTGTCATACCATGTCCATAGACTGCTTACAGGGTAAGGAAACGAATATGTAACTGTAGGAGTTTGACTACTGGAAACCCTTCTCTCGACTTTGACACGTGCTATTCCACAGAGATGGACATCGACCAAATGTCTCTTCTGTTTGTCTCTTCAACTTCCTCTCATTCGATGTCCCAGATCTGCCACTATATTCAGTAGTGCTTGTCATTTGGAAGACTGGTATATTACATCTAGTGATTGCGAGAAATGGGATGCAGGTTAAGTGCTGGATGAAATGACGAATGCCATTTGTGTTTCCTCCGGTCTCAGATCTACATGAATGCTGCGTGGCATGGCTGGGCCATCCCCATGCTCCTCTTCTTGGCCATCCTGAGGCTCTCCTTGAATTACCTCATTGCTAAGTGAGACATGCACACACGCACACACACACACATTGATATTACATTGTCATGTATTGATGACGCTGAGTGATCCAACTACACTGAACCAGAGTATGTGAGTGGAGCTCGAGCGGAGTCCAAATTCCCAAAGACTGGAGCGTCGGACTTCTCATCCGCTCCAATTTTGTTCAGGTAGCACTCTACTTCGCGAGCTCGGGGCATGCCTGGCCCAGCATGCATCAGTCGTCTACTCATAAACTTTTCATTAACTGATAAAACACACAGGTGCTAAATCGAGGTGACTTTTATAAAGATGAGGACCAAGAGAAGGGAGTGCAGTGATGTAGTGTTCACAACTAAGGTGGATATATAACGAAGTGTGTGTTGTTGTAGCAAAGTATTTCTAACAAATCTAAATCTCTTCAATGTTTCGTATGTTTTTTGTTCTATTATCTATACAATAGGCCATAATTGATTTTTGTCCCAATAGGCCTGGCATATTCCCACGTTCAAGGAGCTTTCTGTTTTGATTGGGTTATTTAGCCTAAAAACATTTTTTAGACCTACATATAGATTTAATTTTAATTTTAAACAACTCTGCATCTCTGCACAGCCTGAAAAGATTTGCCAAAAGGGTGTTTATCATCCCCAGTGGCTCTGCAAGTGAGGAGATATTCTCTGCTCCTGGCCGGCTCTCCATGTACCATCACGTAAGCCTGACGCCCCAGACTGGCCAAACTCAGACAGATTTCTAAAAATGTATTATAAAATTAAAAGGCACTTTAAAAAAATGCAACGGAATGCTGAGTGCTTTATGTCCCTACCAGCCTATTGTGTAGCGCTCGCAAATGCTTCACAATGTATTTCTTTGTAGGCTATAGCCTTGAAATAATACAGCTCTAAATAATTATTTTTCCTTCCTCTGGCTCCCTGTCTGGCTCCTGGCCTATTTAGACTGTTTATATACTGTTTAATGTGACATGTAGCCCATTTGAAATGGTTTGCTTCTTCCAGTCACCTTTTTCATCTTTAAACAAATACTTTTCATTCAAATCCGTTTGGTTTCTTAAATACCAATTGGTAGGTCCAGGTAGTCACAAAAATAGACGGGTGTTGGTTAAATTGTGATTTTAATGAATGGAGCTTATTTGGAGTGGTTTTTAGCTGAGCTGTAGGAAAGGACATGGAACGCTGTGAATGTAAACATGCAACAATTTCAAAGATTTTACGGAGTTACAGTTCTAAGGAAATCAGTCAATTTAAATCAATTAGGCCCTAATCTATGGATTTCACATGACTGGAAATGCAGATATGCCTCTGTTGGTCAGAGATGCCTTTTTTTAAGAAAGAAAAGTAGAGGTGTGGATCAGAAAACCAGTCAGTATCTGGTGTGACCACCATTTGCCTCATTGTGGGTGACACAGCTCTGTCGCATAGAGTTGATCAGACTGACGATTGTGCAATGTTGTCCCACTCCTCTTCAATGGCTGTGCGAAGTTGCTGGATATTTTGTCGGGAACTTAGACACGCTGTCGTATACTTCGATCCAGAGCATCCCAGACGTGCTCAATGGGTAATATGTCAAATGCAATTGTGTTTGTTGTCCGTAGCTTATACCATAACCCTACCGCCACCACTACAGATGAGCTTCCCTGAGAAGGTTTCTGACAGTTTGTGCTGAAAGTTCAAGGTGCAAACCCAGTTTCATCAGCTGTTCGGGTTGGCTGGTCTCAGACGATTCCGCAGGTGATGTGGAGGTCCTGGACTGGTGTGGTTACACGTGGTCTGCGGTTGTGAGGCCAGTTAGACGCACTACCAAATTCTCCAAAACAACATTTAAGGCGGCTTATTGTAGAGGAATTCATTTAATCTTATCTGGCAACAGGTTGGACATTCCTGCAGTCAGCTTGCCAATTGCACACTCGCTCTAAACTTGAGACATCTGTGGCATTGTGTTGTGACAAAACTGCACATTTTTAGTGGCCTTTTATTGCCCCCAGCACAAGTTGCACCTGTGTAATGATGTTTAATCCGCTTCTTGATATGCCGACCTGTCAGGTACACTATCAGTCAAAAGTTATAGAACACCTACTCAAAGGTTTTTCTTTTATTTTTAGTGAGGACATCAAAACTATGAAATAATCCATATGGGATCATGTAGTAACCCCAAAAAGTGTTAAACAAATCCAAATATATTTTATATTTGAGATTCTTCAAATAGCCGCCACTTGCCTTGACAGCTTTTCTAACCTTCTTGAAGGAGTTCCCACATATGCTGAGCACTTGTTGGCTGTTTTTCCTCCACTCTGCAGTCTAACCCAAACCATCTAATTTTGGTTGAGGTAAGGGGATTGTGGAAGCCAGGTCATCTGATGCAGCACTCCATCACTCTCCTTCTTGGTCAAATAGCCCTTCCACAGCCTGGAGGTGTGTTGGGTCATTGTCCTGTTGAAAAGAAAAATGATAGTCCCACAAAGCCCAAACCAGAAGGGATGGCGTATCACTGCAGAATGCTGGTTAAGTGTGATTCACTCAAACGCATTAAGAAATTACACAATTTCTTTTTGTTGAATTTTACCATGCAAGTCAGTTAAGAACATTCTTATTTTCAATGACGGCCTGGGAACAGTGGGTTAACTGCCTGTTCAGGGGCAGAACGACAGATTTGTACCTTGTCAGCTCGGGGGTTTGAACTCGCAACCTTCCGGTTACTAGTCCAACGCTCTAACCACTAGGCTACGCTGCCGCCCCACAAATAGACAAGGTACACCTGTTAATTGAAATGCATTCCAGGTGACTACTTCATGAAGCTGGTTGAGAGAATGCCAAGAGTGTGCAAAGCCGTCATCAAGGCAAAGGGTGGCTATTTGAAGAATCTCAAATATAAAATGTATTTTTGATTTAACACATTTTGGTTACTACATGATTCCATATGTGTTATTTCATAGTTTTGATGTCTTCACTATTATTCTACAATGTAGAAAATAGTACAAAATAAAGAGAAACCCTTGAATGAATAGATGTTCTAAAACTTTTGACCGGTTGTGTAGATGGATTAACTTGGCAAAAGAGAAATGTTCACTAACAGGGACATAAAGAAGTAAGTGTGTGTATGTATGTGCACATTATATTTCAGCTCATGAAACAGGGGACCAATACTTTTACATGTTGAGTTCATATTTACCAAGTTTTGATCAATAAATTCATACTCCACTCTCTTACATGTAATTCCACTGTACCTACCTATTTAATGTGGTGCAGCTCATTTTCTCAGAATCTATTTAGAGCAGGCATGGGCCACTTTCATAGGGGTGGGGGCTTCCAAAAATCTAAACTCATCATGGGGGACCACCGAGGCTCGCGGGTGCAGACCCACACATGCAGTCAGAACGGTCCCTCGTCTTTTTAGAGACCCTAAGCAAAACTTTGTTCCCTGCCACTTTGCAAAACAAAACATTTTAACGGCCCCCTCTAGGACTGCAGATAAAAGAAAATGCAGATTTTAATTTTGAGTGAATGACTTTAAAAATCAAATGGTGCGATTCATAAAAGGTGTAGATAGCTGGCCGCTAGACTAATTTACCAATCTAAAAAAATATTAGCTGACACGGGCAAATTACGTGACAGTCAGTGACTGACATAAGAGAAACTGCTTATGCACGACCAAAATGTGTGTTCTTTTATTTGAACTCTAAGATCATTTGAAATTGATCCGCAGGTGCGGGCTGCCAGTTGCCCGTCCTGCTTTTAGTTGTTGTTGTTGTTGACATTTTTACATCTTCCCTTTTTTCCCTTTTCAGAGGTTGGAGGATTCAGTGGAGCATTGTGCCGGACATTACGGATCCTATAGTAAGACTCCTCCCATTTCACATGACTTCCTCTTAGCTTCCTGATCCCACAGGAAGTGGCCTGTCGTATTTCCTGCCTATGGCAATGAGCTGATTTTGTTTGGGTTTGTTTCGTGTAGGAACCGTCAAAGGATGATTTGACTGTGTCTGAAAAGTTCCAGTTAGTGCTTGATGTTGCACAAAAAGCCCAGGTACAGTAGTAGCCAGCACCGACACACAAGCACGCATAAATACGCACGTCATCACACAAATACACACACACACACACACACACACACACACACACACACACACACACACACACACACACACACACACACACACCACATTAAGACTTTGTGTGTTTTGGGGAAAGTCATTTTTCTGGGCTTTTTTTCACAGAACCTTTTTGGTAAGATGGCGGATGTTTTGGAGAAAATAAAAAAGTAAGTAAGAAATGGCTGTTTCACTGTCTTACCATTCTATGCTCTGTCCCTCTGTTGGTCTGAATAGTTAATCAAAACGGTTTCTCTCTCGCTCTGTCGTGTGTGTGTGTGTGTGTGTGTGTGTGTGTGTGTGTGTGTGTGTGTGTGTGTGTGTGTGTGTGTGTGTGTGTGTGTGTGTGTGTGTGTGTGTGTGTGTGTGTGTGTGTGTGTGTGTGTGTGTGTGTGTGTGTGTGTGTGTGTGTGTGCGCAGCCTATTCATGTGGGTGCAGCCTGAGATCACTCAGAAGCTGTACATCAGCCTGTGGGTTACCTTTCTCTCCTCCTGCATACTGCCCTATAAACTTGTGGGCTTCATGATTGGTGAGTACAAGCACACATAAACATATATATACACACACACACACAGAGTGAAATGCTATAGTTACGTAATATTCAATATAAAAACACCCCTTTGTTCTCTTCATTGCTGCTCAGGGGCATTGTGTCTCTTGGCACACTGAGATTCATTGTTTGTTCCTCTCTAAAGCAATTAGTCTTCTCCTGTGTGTTCCCTGTTGGTGCCTGTTTAGTTTACAGCAGACACACGTTTTATGAAATGCATAAAAAGTGTAAACAATAAAGTATACCAACAATGTTTTTTTTTTGTGCAATCCATAGTGCTTAGCAACATTACTGTCAACTTTTTTCATTTTTTTTTTAATCTGAAGAGAATTGGCTTTTTAAAGTCTCTTCTTTTTCTCTCAGGGCTGTATGCAGGGATCAAGTTCTTCGTCATAGACTTCTTGTTTAAGAGCTGTCCCAAGCTGAGGGACAAATATGACACCCCTCACATCGACTGGAACAACCTACCAACTGATCCACAGCTGAAGGAGAGGACCAACGCTACGATGTCCCGACGGGTGAGGACGCACACTAATGAGTGCATACACAGACGCACATGTACATATCCACACACGCACGCAACATATCCAGCATGCAATAACACACACATACACACACACACACGCACACAACATATCCAGCATACAATAACACACACACACTGTCATCTGACATAACTTACTCTGGGCACGCACAAATAACTCTCCCCCCATAGAGAAAGGAACCAATTGTTTATCCAACCCAAACTTCCCGAACACTATCCCTTATCCAAATGCTAAATGACTAAACCATAACCACATTACAAAAGTATCTACTACAACTCAAGCATAGATTTTTGATAGAAAAATAACCATGAGCCTTAACCACTTTTTTTTTAAATGGAGCCCTTTAAACAAACCTAATTTACCTCGACACTGCCACCTGAATGTCATGCTCTGTCATATGCGTGTGTGTGTGTGTGTCTGTATGTGACCGTGTGTTGAGTGTTTGCGATGTCTTATCTTGGTCTGTTTCCTCAGCCAGTTGGCAGTAATGTTAGTGGTGCAAGATGGTCTTTTGCTTTAGTGACTGTCAACTATACGTTGTGTTTTGTTTCTCTCTCTCAGCTGTCTGGGTCTGAGAAGGTAGGGACTCTGGTGTGCCTCTGTCCCCTTACGTTACACAGTGCCTGTGTGTGCCACCGGCTAAAACATGTATAAGTGTGTGTGTGTGTGTGTGTGCGCGCGTGGTTCACGACAAAACCTCCCAGCATTAACTGAGTGTTTGAATAAATGGATCAAAAATGTCATTGTAAATATCCACTTTTAGTGGGCCATAATGGCATAATGTTGAACCCTTTACTTGAACCAATTCTGAATTGATTTGTGACATTTGTTTTAATCCATTTTCCCAGACATACTCTGTAGTAACCAGGTTGTTCAGTGTGCTGCCACAAACCCAAAGCACCACTGTTACAAGCAACTTCAATGTGACTAGAGTAGTAATACACTGTAGTCCGGTTTACAGTAGCACCTCTTTTTCTCCCACATAGTTTACCTCTAGAACACACAATTCTTATTCCTTCATATCGATGGTAAGATAACCAGGTAAGGGAAAACGTTCTAGTGATTCCGATATAGTAGAACAATCACTCGATTTTAAAATCATTTGCCAGGTAACCCTTGGAAAAACGGAGCTAACTAGTGTGTCTGAATTCCACAACTATGTAGCTCAGACTTATTTTACTGCTATTCTAAGACTTATTCTACTTCTATGTAACGTTACAAGTAATCCCATCTATCTACTGTATAGTTAGGGGCCGGCCTGCCTGCCTGCAGCATGAGGGCGTATATTGTACTATAGCTGTAAACGGCATGGCCATTTATCTGCAGAGCTCCCGACTCTCACTCCCAGCATTACATACACTAACTAATCCACTACTATACCATACTGTCTGTACTGTACACTGACTTCTGATTCCCCCCCCCCCCCCCGCCTGACATGTGCACTCGCTCACCCCCCTTTTGGGATTTACCCTTCACTAAAAGCATTGGATTGGTGGGTGTAAGTATGCATAGGCAAAAAAACAGGTGGGCAATGTTCCACCATAAATCTATACATTGAGGGGTAGTGAACCAGTGCACACTTCAGGGCAGAAGTGTAGAGGATGGAATAGACGATTCAATAAATTAAGTTTACATAGCAATGTCCTCACTTAGAAATGAAACTAACAAAGATGACTGATTTACCTACATGTACTGTGTCGATATGAGTGTGTCTGGGGGGGGAACTGCTCTGCGCTTTGCACGAGAACCTCACCCTGAGGCTGATGTTAGATAAGACACAAGTTGTTTGCAAGGCTATGTTATGAGGAGCACATACTCCTACTGTGTACAGATGAATGGCCTCCATCTTATGTTTCCTCTCTCTCTGTGAGAGGCTGTCTCCCAGTTTAGTCTCCGAGAGAATCCGTAGTGTTAGATGGCTACAGTAGTGCTCTGTAGTAAAAATTTTCCTCTTCTTCCTCCTCCTCCTTTCCCACCCGCTCCCCAACTCCTTCTCCTCATTTTCCTCCCTCCGTGTGTCTCCCACACCCCTCCCCCCTCCTCCCACACCCCCTCCCCTCTAGATTCAGCCTGTGGTGGCTAGAGGTAGCCTAGCAACCGTCCCGTGCGGTGTAAACCTGGATGCTGACAGCGCCAGGATTCATAGCACCAAGAAGGGAGCCTTTCATGAGATCTTCAACGTCTCAGAGAATGAGCGCCCTCTACCAGGTCAGAGGACTTACTGCACCTAAAATATTGAGTTTTTATTTGATTTTTCTTCCATTTTTAACTTTTTTGTTTGTTGTTAAAATACATTTGGGGAGCCGCTTGTGGAAGTAAATCAATATAAACAGTTTTTCTGTTTGTGTGTCTACAGTGTGTGAGAATGGGTGGAGGTGCTGCCTCATCAACAGAGACCGGAAGATGCCAACGGACTACATACGGAACGGCATGCTCTATGTTACAGAGAAGTAAGTAAGACCTACCTCATCACGTACGGATTCTCTATGAGACTAAACTGGTAGACAGCCTCTCATAAGTGGCTTTCCACCTCTAGTGGTCTGCTCATCCTCTTAGGTGTGCCGCCTTTACTCTCTCTGATGTGGCTGTGTACAATATGCCACAAAATGTTGCCATTATGCTGCAGATTCTCGGCGCTAGATCAAAGAGTGGATGATTTTGTGCTGACTCTCCTCCTCCTCTTCTCTCACCATCTGTCTCTTTGTGTCTCAGTTATCTGTGCTTCGAGAGCTCCAGTTCCAAATCGACCTCCTCCAAGAAGAATAAGGTCATTAAGCTGGCGGACATCACAGATATCCAGAAGGTGTCGATCTACACACTCGACTAATTCAATGTTTTTTTGTCATATCCTTTCTGTGATGTCACATCCTGATGTGCATCTTCCAGCAACTGATGGATTCCTTTTGAAATGAATGGATCATAATTGTATTTGTCTGATACCTTCTCTGGTCTCTGTTCGCAGTACAAAGTGCTGTCTGTCTTACCTGGGTCAGGAATGGGAATCTCCATAGCCACTCCCTCCACACAGAAGGTTTGGAAATAAAGACTCATTTGACCTTTTTATTATCCTTCACATATTTCTGAGTGAGTGAAATGTGATTTGTGGATTTCTGTCTCCTCAGCCTCTGGTGTTTGGTGCCATGATCCATCGAGACGAGGCCTTCGAGGCGATCTTCACCCAGTACATGAAGATCACAACCACCTCCAGACAACCCTTGGGCAGCCCTGAGCTGTAGCCCTGAGCTGTAGCCCTGCTATCCCCATGGAAAGAGGCCTGGGTTGGGGTCAGGGCTGGGCCACCTACCCCTGAACCCTCCCTGGCTGGAGAAAAGACCATTTGGGGAAGTGATGGGACACACCTCTTCTCCTCACTCTTATTTACAGTGACTGGACAATCTTCTTTTATGACTGAGAGGTGTCTGGTGTGTGCGCTCGCCCCTCTGTCTGGTGTGTGCGCTCGCCCCTCTGTCTGGTGTGTGCGCTCGCCCCTCTGTCTGGTGTGTGCGCTCGCCCCTCTGTCTGGTGTGTGCGCTCGCCCCTCTGTCTGGTGTGTGTGAAGGTGGGACTTATAATCCAATAGGGATGGTGAACACATTCCAACACTGTAGGAAGAAGGATGGGGGGGGGTCATTATTTTTAACAGACTTCTCATCATAGGGGAAGGAGCTGGCTCTCCTGCCTGCCTGCCTGCCAGCTTTCATTTGCTTCAGAGAGATGTGTGTGTGTGAGCTGCCAAGACATCGTGCGTCTCTGCTCACCTGTCTTCTCTCTTGAGTCAGTGTTACTGTTACTGCCGGTCCGTACGGTAGCTAGATGTTTGTGTAGAAAACAAAAAGCTGTGAACATCGAGCATCGGAAACAACGTTCAACACGACAAGAAGCCTTTTCCGTCCGTTTACATCGTTGCTGTAGATTTTCCTTGGAGACACTCGCGCACATTTCAGCAACAAACCGTCTGCTTTCAGATGTCTGTTTGCATATGACGTGTGTGTTGTACGTTCAACACTCACGACTGAACTGTACTGTGTGTCACGCACAGCGGTGGGGACCTTGGCGATGATGTTCGTTGTGAAACGTTTTCAAATGCCTTTCTTTTGAATTCCGCTTATTTTTCTAATTAACCAATGGAATGATGAGGAACTGGACTTAGTTAAAGGCAGGTCCTGGATCTGTGGATTGTGTTATAAAACTAAAGCACACGCCCTGTTGGAGTCATAGCAGACCTAAACCCTGAATAACGTGTGGAAACTGAAGGTACGTAGTTTAAATGTAACATTGCTGGTTCAGTGAACAACACTTGTGTGCTGAGTAACCCCGAGGCCTAAAAGACGAGTTAATGCCTTGGCTTTAGCCTAGTAGACGAACGCATCCTTAAGGTGCGTACTGTAGGTCACATATAAACATACTCATGATTTTTGCAGTGTCTCAAGGCCCAGTACCTGTTACTTCAGTATTTAGTGACATGTTACGGTATGGTAATACTATGGTAGTTTTTAACGGTAAACCACCCTGTACTATTAACACTGGAGTGGTCAGATGTGTACAATGTGCTGTCCTGTTCAGGAGTAAATTTGAACTTGGTTAACTTGACTAGTAACTAGTTAATTAGTCCGGGAGTTTGTCAGTATTTCAATGCAAGTCGAGGCAGTCAACTGGCTCGGTTCCGTACTATTCATTCACAGCAGGATGAAGAAGTAGTTTGAACGGAATATTTCAATGTCACTTTATCATTGTCACCGGTGTGGGTTTAGAAGCTGGTCTTTTATTTCTCAGATAGGTTTGACATGTAGAATTGTCATGAATGCCAAACCCAGTGGATGTGGGACACCTTTCTGTGTTTTGTAAAATGGCTGGAAGAGTTATTGTGGACATCTGGGCATATTTCTGGTCTATCGTTTGCTTCAAATGAGGGAGTAGATTATACAATGCTCTCAGACCCTTTTTTTTTTAGCCTCTCAGCACAACAAGCTAGTCCCCTAAAAAGCATTCATCTTCCCACACTGTTAACAAGCCCGTATGAACTGTGTCAGTTATTGTCTTATGACTGGGTGTGAAATGTCATTTCTATAGGTTGTCTATTGTCTAAGGAACTCATGCTGTCAGTGTGTTTGATTTGAACGATTGTCTGACTTCGCGTTTACTGTAGTCTTCATGCTTACCTGGAACTTAGTCGAGTAGTAACCACCAACTTTGAAATCAGGGTCTGTCCTAAAAGAAGCACACAGAATGTATTGTGTTACTGCTGTAAACTCCTCGTTTATGTTTTGTTGTTGCCAAAACCTCATTGTTTTTCTTCATCTTTTTACTGCTGCTTTTACTGCTGCCATGTTCTGCCAACACCTACATGTTTACTGAAGGTTGGGTTAAAAGACAGAGTTAATTTCTTGTTTTTTTTCTATTCTGTTTGGTATGCCGGTTTGAGCTCCTTGCCACAGGTGGAGTCATGAAGACTGGACAGATATCTTCCTATTGCGTTTTTGAGTTAGTGTGTCAACTGTCAGCTTTAAAAAAATAATAATAATCTGCTCAGACTGGTCTCAGGACAACCTCTGCTGCTCAGCTTCATCCCAACGGCGAACGTAACCCTGATCCCTGATCTGTTTTATAATACTTTAATAGCTAAAGCTAAAGTTTAGCTGTTCAGTTTGTCATTAGCATGTACTGAGTAGCATGGTGATGACAGTCCAAGGAGTTGGATCCATGCATCTAGTGACAGACCTGGGACCAGGCTAAGAGTAGGTAGACGGTGACAGCCGAGAACATTCTAGACAGATTATATTCACGCTGCAACAAAGAAATGTCAGTGATCGTTCATAGGGTAGTGCTGTGCGGCACATGGTACAATCATGATCATCTTTTAGCTGTTTTTGGATCACTCACAGGCCTTCCTTACAGGCAGCAGAGGTCATCATGGTGACTCGGAGAGCTGCTGTTCACTGGTTTCTATTGGTCTCCTTCTGTGCACCAAGTATTAGTTCTAACTAAATGTAAACCGTTAGTCAATTACTTCATGATATTCCCGTACAGTATATCACTGTGAAGTTCAATATACTGCAATCATCTGACAGTTGTGGGTAATTATGTCATCTGTGTGTCCGAGGACTAAAATGACGAAAGATGAATTTATATACAGTAACGTAATCCTTTTGCGTTTTTAAAGAAGACTATGTCTATTGTAAAATATGTGATGTACATTTTTTTATTTAAATAAAATTAAGTATTTCCCATTCTCTGTATTTGTAAATCCTTTGTACTACACCTATCGATACTTATAAGAGTAATGTTAGTCATTCCAAATGAGCATGGAGGTACTTGTTGACTGAGGTCCGGAGACTGCAATTCCCACATTCGGCCACTTGATGTCACTACAGGACAGATGGATGGAGACCTGATAATGACCCTTACAGAAATTAGAGGGCAGGTGTTTCAAAGGCTGAAATCATGTAAAAAAAAAAAAAAAAAGTCCCACTGTATAGGTCACACAAACGATAGTGTTTCTCAACACCAGCTAAGTATATTGTAAAGACCTGTTTTGTTTTGTGTAATAATGTGGTGGAAGGGAATATGTGACTGCATTCACACAGTGGGGTGTTTCGTCTTTCCACTTGTTTTATATTAATGGTAAGAAACGATTACGATTTCATGATTGCAATGATGCATATATTTTCATTTGATGCTCCTAACGAATTCTTATTCTTTGCAGTGAAAAACAATCTCAAGTTATTAATAACTGCAAAAGCTTTTCACTGACAACTTCTACCCCCGACACAAAATCAACAATTTGGTAAAAGTATCCTTATATTGGTACTGTAGATTATTTCCTGTTGGAAACATTGACATCGTCCCAGTGTGGATGGGTAAATAGTGGATGGGTACATAGTGGATGGGTGCATAGTGGATGGGTACATAGTGGATGGGTACATAGTGGATGGGTACATAGTGGATGGAGTGGATGGGTAAATAGTGGATGGGTAAATAGGGGATGGGTACATAGTGGATGGGTACATAGTGGATGGGTACATAGTGGATGGGTACATAGTGGGTGGGTACATAGTGGGTGGGTACATAGTGGGTGGGTACATAGTGGGTGGGTACATAGTGGGTGGGTACATAGTGGATGGGTACATAGGGGATGGGTACATAGGGGATGGGTACATAGTGGATGGGTACATAGTGGATGGGTACATAGTGGGTGGGTACATAGTGGGTGGGTACATAGTGGGTGGGTACATAGTGGGTGGGTACATAGTGGATGGAGTGGGTGGGTACATTGTGGATGGGTACATAGTGGATGGAGTGGGTGGGTACATTGTGGATGGAGTGGGTGGGTACATTGTGGATGGAGTGGGTGGGTACATTGTGGATGGAGTGGGTGGGTACATTGTGGATGGAGTGGGTGGGTACATAGTGGATGGAGTGGGTGGGTACATAGTGGATGGAGTGGGTGGGTACATAGTGGATGGAGTGGGTGGGTACATAGTGGATGGGGTGGGTACATAGTGGATGGGTACATGCTACACTACGAAGAGTCGATGAGACGCAGCATCCGTCACACACTTTCCTCTACTTTAGGCCTTTGGCAGGATGGGGAAGTTAGTTCAGAGAAACTTTAACAAATGATACCCCTGAGTTGCCTGACAATTTGATGGCGCCAGTGTATTTTTAGGCCTTCTGATTGAAAGCGACATTGCCAAGATACCCCCTCCTGCTCTAGTTGACAGGGTAGTTTGTACACTTTGACAAAACAGTGACACTCTCTCGCCAATGGCTCAAATCTGTCTGACACACACACACCACAACTGTGGTGAGTGATGTCTCCCATCATCACCAGTGGGCTGAGGTGACCTCCCTAGCTCTATGGGAGGTGGAACGGTGGACATTTGGCTCTTTGTGAAGTGGACATTATTCACTGTGGTCATGTCCCAAATGACACCCTATTCTCCATATAATGCACTACTTTTGACCTGGTCAAAAGTAGTGCACTATGTAGGGAATAGGGTGCCATTTGGGGTGCATTCTGTATACATGTTAAAACGATGTTCTCCCCACAAGGATACCAACCATAGCCATTCCTCTCATTGTGCGGCCTGGCTGTCAACACTGCTTGACTGAATACTGATTACCCAACGTTAGGTCTACGGTGCCAGTCTACCAAACGCTCAATAACTTTGTAATATGTAACTATGTTACCAAGGTAATCACAGCACAACAACACTGGTATAAGACCAACTTAATGTAGTGCGTACTGCGTTTGTCTCGTGTACTTTTGGTCCTGTTCTCCTACTTCACCCATATTCCTGTATATGCGGTTATAAAAGCAACTAAGAATCCCAGAGGTTTTATTTGGGCCGCCATTGTACGTTCCTGTTACTTCTCCCATATAATATTCCTGTGGAGTTGAGGGAACTGCTGATTTCCCATGCGTCTATGATCTATGTTGTTCGCAACCAGATGGGTAGAGGGTTAAATCAGGATTGGTGGGTAACGGATTACATGTAATATGATTACAAAATAAATGAATTGTAATCAGATTACAGATACTGGGAGAGACTGTTACATCCGCCCTCCGTTCTACTGGAGAATAAAGTGGATGAGCTCCGTTCAAGACAATATTATCAACAGGACATTTAAAAACTAATATTCTATTTTTCACAGTCGTGGCTGAATAAGGACATAAATAATATACAGTTACCCAGGTTTTCCGGGCATCTGCAAAACAAGATCGGGGTGGTGGTGGTGTGTGTCTCTTTGTCAACAACAGCTGGTGCGCAATCTCTAATATTAAGGAAGACTCAAGATGTTGCTTGCCTGAGGTAGAGTACTTCATGATAAGCTGTAGACCACACTATTTACCAAGAGAGTTCATCTGTATTCTTCGTAGCTGTCTATTTACCACCACAACCCGATGTTGACACTAAGGCCGCACTCAATGGCTCATAAGGTCATAAGCAAACCAGAAAATGCTCATCCAGAGGCAGCACTCCTAATGGCCGGGGACACTTTACACTTTGCATTTATATTTTTGTTCAATCCAAAGTTTTAGAACACCTGCTCATTCAAGGCTTTTTCTTTATATATACATACAAAAGTATGTGGACACCCTTTCAAAATTAGAGGTGTATCAAATCGAGCAAACAGCCATGCAATCTCCATAGACAAACATTTGCAGTAGAATGGCCTTACTGAAGAGCTCAGTGACTTTCACCATCATAGGATGCCACCTTTCCAACTGTAAGTGCTGTTATTGTGAAGTTGAAATGTCTACGAACAACAACGGCTCAGCCGTGAAGTGGTAGGCCGCACAAGCGCACAGACTGAAGCGCGTAGTGTGTAAAAATCGTCTGCCCTCGGTTGTAACACTCACTACCATGTTCCAAACTGCCTCTGGAAGCAACGTCAGCACAAGAACTGTTCATCTGGAGCTTCATGAAATGGGTTTCCATGGCTGGGCAGTCACGCACAAGCCTAAGATCACAATGCGCAATGCCAAGCGTCGGCTGGAGTGGTGTAAAGCTCGCCACCATTGGACTCTGGTGCAGTGGAAACGGATTCTCTGGAGTAATGAATCACTCTTCACCATCTGGCAGTTAGACGAACGAATTTGGGTTTGGCAGATGCCAGGAGAACGCTACTTGCCCGAATGCATAGTGCAAACTGTAAAGTTTGGTGGAGGAGGAATAATGGTCTGTGGCTGTTCATGGTTCGGGCTAGGCCCCATGTTCCGGTGAAGGGACATTTTAACACTGCAGCATACAATGACATTCTAGATGATTCTGTACTTCCAATTTTGTGGCAACAATTTGGGGAAGTCCCTTTCCTCTTATCAGCATGACAATGCCCTCGTCCACAAAGCGAGGTCCATGCAGAACTGGTTTGTCCAGTGTGGAAGAACTTAACTGGCCTGCACAGATCCCTGACCTCGATCCCATCGAACACCTTTGGGATGAATTGAAACGCAGACTGCGAGCCAGGCCAAATCGCCCAACATCAGTGTTGAACCTCACTAATGCTCTTGTGGCTGAATGGAAGCAAGTCCTCGCAGGAATGGTCCAACATATAGCAGAAAGCCTTCCCAGACGAATGGAGGCTGTTATAGCAGGAATGGTCCAACATATAGCGGAAAGCCTTCCCAGACGAATGGAAGCTGTTATAGCAGCAAAGGGGGGACCATTTTGGAATGAGATGTTCGACGAGCAGGTGTCCACATACTTTTGGTAATGTAATATATTATATATACACATTAAATACTGTATATAAAGTATATGTAGAACCGAGATATACACACACACACACACACGTTCTCTCACTGGGTGAAAGCAGAAATGAAGGCAATGACAAGTGGAAGCATTCCTTAGTCCAACTAAATTAGTTGTTGTGGTGACAGCAAGTGACAGTGTCACTTTTTATTATCCATCCTCCCCTGTCCAATCGCTCACACTCAGCTGCCAAACTCTGCGGAATGAGGGGAGGCTAGCTGGGGTCAAGCCACTGTCAAGACTCGGTATCTAGTGTTTTCCATTTTTTTTCCCCCCACAATACAGACTATTTGCCCAGAGCCTCGGAGAAAGCAATTACTGGTAGTGTTATGAATTGTTTACTGTTATGAACGGCAGGGCTATTGATCCAATGTCATTAGAGTGATTTGAGACGAGGTTCTTTTCGATCTGTTTTGCTGAAGCGTTCCAATTGGAAGGCAATGAGCCGACATACGTGAATGCAGTCTCCACTAACTCGGGAACATTGACGTTACATTTCAATCACGCTGTAATGCTGAACTTCCTTGATACAGGTTGAATAGAGCCCAAGGTCTGCAGTAACATAATGGATAGACTTATCTGGCAACCATTGAGCACGTTTTTGTTTAGTGTTGTTCAAGAGGGGGGGGGGGGGGTGTTTTATTTGAAAACTTTAATGACGAAGAGAAGAGACAACAAAAACAACCCAAGTCATTTTATCACTCCGGTTGAATATATCTGAGAGGCCAAGACCCTTTCAGATATGTGTGGGGGAATTAGCGGTGTTTCTCTGTGCAATGTTGAGCAAACATCTGTGATGTGTCCCCCCTTAAACTTAAACACCTGCTGTTCAAAACGCTCCCTCTCGGAAGGGAGGGAGATCCATAATTGATGAAGGGTTTTTATGCGAGGGAGAACCACTAAATACTCTGATAGGAAACTTCCTAGTCAAATATTAAATATTCATAAGAAGTCAGATAACTTGGACAGCGGGAGATTGAGGTAAGGAGGCTTTGATGATGAGGTATTAGGAAGTTTAGGGCTACATTCTATCAGATCTATGCTAGCTGACATCCACATAGCGGTTGTTTTGGCAGTGTCAGAGGTGGAACTATGTTATGCCCATTCACATTAACAAATTTATTATGACCTACGTCCTCTTCAGTGAGTCTTGTTCCGCTACTGGACGCAACAATTCCTGGCATAGGAAGACTGGGGAAATTGTCGTGAATATTCATGAATCCCGGCGAGTGATTGGTTGACCCTTCTTGAGTGTGCGACATCACAGATGCTCTACAAAGCCTTCTGTTTAGCTAGCACGTACCGCCTGCATGATCAGAGCACTGACCGAACAATCAGCTTTAGCTTGATCACCAAATTCATTGGAAAATAAATAAAAGCTTCACCAGCTAGCTAACAATCTATTTTAGATTCACTGTCCGATCAAAACCGGTGGGGTTTTTTGACGGTTGGCAATGTTATTGGTGCATTACCAGAGACAGCACTAACAACATCACTGGCAGTGGGAGGTGTTCCTAATGGTATTCCTAATGTTTGGTATACTTAGTGTACATCTACCTGGTTTTTCTATGCATCGGCAAGATCGAATGGCAGCATCAGGTAAGCTGAAGGGGGTAGGTGTGTGTCTCTGTTAACAACAGCTGCAGCGCAATCTCTAATATTAAGGAAGTCTCAAGGTTCTGCTCGCCTGAGTTAAAATACCTCATGATAAGCAGTAGACAATACTATTTACCAAGAGAGTTTCTCATTTTTCGTAGTTATCTATTTACCACCAGAAACTGATGCTGGCACTAAAGTCACACTCAACGAGCTGTATAGGGATAAGCAAACAAGCAGATGTTCATCTAGATGTGGCGCTCCTAGTGGCCGGTGATTTTAATGCAGGGAAACTGAAATCTGCCTTACCTCATTTCTACCAGTATCTCACATGTGCAATGAGCAGAGACAAAAAAACTCTAGATTACCTTTACATTACCACACACAGAAATGCATACAAAGCTCTCCCTCCGCCCTCAATTTGGCAAACCTGACCATAACTTTATCCTCCTGATTCTTGCTTACAAAAAAAAAAGCTCAAACAGGAAGTACCAGCGACGTGCTCAATATGGAAGCGGACCCATGAACCGGATGCTAAGCTACAGGACTGTTTTGCTAACACAGACTGGAATATGTTCCAGTACTCATCCAATGGCATTAAGGAGTTTACCTCATCAGTCACCGGCTGCATTGATAACGTCAATATTTGCACCCTTGGTAAATATGAGCAAAACGGGCTATGATAAATGTCTTTGCTGTTATCCTTTTTGGTCTTTCGTTCAACATATTCACAAAAATTCCCTGCAATGACCTCCAACAAGCCATCAAAAAGGCAAAGCTTCAATACAGGACTAAGATCAAATCCTACTACACCAGCTCTGACATTGGTTGTTTGTGGCAGGGCTTGCAAACTATCACAGATTACAAAGGGAAACACTAAATGCCCACTGACGTGAGCCTACCAGATGAGCTAAATGCCTTTTATGCTCATTTTGAGGCAAGCAACATTGAACCATGCATGATAGCACCAGCTGTTCCGGATGACTTTGTGATCACGCTCTCTGTAGCTGATGCGAGTAAGACCTTTAATAAACAGGTTAACTTTCACAATGCCGCAGGGGCAGACGGTCCGCAGGACCAGGATGTGTACTCAGAGCATGTGCTGACCAGCTGGCAAGTGTCTTCACTGACATTTTCATCCTTTCCCTGACCCAGTCTGTAATAACTACATGTTTCAAGCGGACCCCCATAGTCCATGTGTTCAAGAACGCCAAGGTAACCTGTCTAAATTACTATCATCCCATAACACTTCTCTTCTTTAGCCATGAAGTCCTTTGAAAGGCTGGTAATGGCTCACATCAAGACAATCATCCCAGACACCCGGGATCCACTCCTATTTTCATACCACCCCAACAGATCACACAATCTCTATTGCACTCCACACTGCCCTCTCCAACTTGGACAAGAGGAACACCTATGTGAGTATGCTGTTTATTGACTACAGCTTAGCATTCAACACCCTAGTACTCTCAAAGCTCATCACTAAGCTAAGAACTCTGGGACTGAACACCTCCCTCTGCAACTGGATCCTGGACTTCCTGGCGGGCCGCCCCCATGCGGTGAGCTAGGCACCAACACATCTGCCATGATGACCCTCAACATGGCGGGCCCTCATGGGTGCATGCTTAGTCCCCTCCTGTACTCCCTGTTCCCCCACGTGACACCAACACCATCATTAAGTTTGCTGACGACACAATGGTGGTAGGCCTGATCACCGCCAGGGTTGGGTAGGTTACTTTCTAAATGTAATCCGCTACAGTTACTAGTTACCTGTCCAAAATTGTAATAAACAGTGTCAATTTTAGATAACCCAAACTCAGTAACATAATCTGATTACATTCCATTACTTTGAGATTACTGTAACAGCGTTTGTCTGTTGAATGAAGAGAGTCAGACCGAAATGCAGCGTGTAGATGACTTTAATGAACAGAATAGCGGTACATGAAATAACTGTAATACAAAAACAACAGAACGGAACGAGAAACTAATTACAGCCTATCTGGTGACTAATAACACAGAGACAGGAACAAACACCCACAAAATACAAAGCGAAACTCAGGCTACCTAAATACGGTTCCCAATCAGAGACAACGATAAGCACCTGACTCCAATTGAGAATCGCCTCAGGCAGCCAAGCCTATAAAACACCCCTAATTAGCCGCGATCCCAAATAATACAAACCCCAATACGAAAAACAACATATAAACCCATGTCACACCCTGGCCTACCCAAACATATAACAAAAACACAAAATACAATGACCAAGACGTGACAGAACCCCCCCCTAAGGTGTGGACTCCCGGACGCACCTCAAGAGCATAGGGAGGGTCCGGGTGGGCGTCTGTCCATGGTGGCGGTTCTGGCTCGGGACGTGGACCCCACTCCATTAATGTCCTATTTCCTCCCCTTCGCGTCCTGGGATAATCCACCTTCTCCGTCGACCATGGCCTAATAGTCCTCACCCAGATCCCCACATAACTGAGGAGCAGCTCGGGACAGAGGGGCATCTCAGGACAGAGGGGCATCTCGGGACAGAGGGGCAGCTCGGGACAGAGGGGCAGCTCGGGACAGAGGGGCAGCTCGGGACAGAGGGGCAGCTCGGGACAGAGGGGCAGCCCGGGACAGAGGGGCAGCCCGGGACAGAGGGGCAGCTCGGGACCGAAGCAGCCCGGTACTGAGGGGAAGCCCGGTACTGAGGGGAAGCCCGGTACTGAGGGGAAGCCCGGTACTGAGGGGAAGCCCGGTACTGAGGGGAAGCCCGGTACTGAGAGGAAGCCCGGTACTGAGAGGAAGCCCGGTACTGAGAGGAAGCCCGGTACTGAGAGGAAGCCCGGTACTGAGAGGAAGCCCGGTACTGAGAGGAAGCCCGGTACTGAGAGGAAGCCCCGTACTGAGAGGAAGCCCCGTACTGAGAGGAAGCCCAGTACTGAGATGAAGCCCAGTACTGAGATGAAGCTCAGGCAGGTAGTAGGCTCTGGTAAATCCTGGCTGGCTGGCAGATCTGGAAGAGACTGGTTGTCGAGCAGATCTGGAAGAGACTGGTTGTCGGGCAGCGCTGGGCTGACTGGCGGCACTGGCGGCGCTGGGCAGACTGGGAGCACTGGTGGCGCTGGGCAGACTGGGAGCACTGGTGGCGCTGGGCAGACTGGGAGCACTGGTGGCGCTGGGCAGACTGGGAGCACTGGTGGCGCTGGGCAGACTGGGAGCACTGGCGGTGCTGGGCAGACTGGGAGCACTGGCGGCGCTGGGCAGACTGGGAGCACTGGCGGTGCTGGGCAGACTGGGAGCACTGGCGGCGCTGGGCAGACTGGGAGCACTGCTGGCGGCGCTGGGCAGACTGGGAGCACTGCTGGCGGCGCTGGGCAGACTGGCGGCGCTGGGCAGACTGGCGGCGCTGGGCAGACTGGGAGCACTGGGCAGACTGGGAGCACTGGCGGCGCTGGACAGACAGGAACTCCGGCAGCGCAGGAGAGGAGAAAGGCTCTGGCTGCGCTAAACAGGCGGGAGACTCCGGCAGAGCAGGAGCGGAGAAAAGCGCTGGCTGCGCTGAACAGGCGAGGCGCACTGGAGGCCTGGTGCGTGGTGCTGGAACTGGTGGTACTGGATCGAGGACACGCACAGGAAGCCTGGTGCGGGGAGCTGCTACCGGAGGACTGGTGTGTGGAGGTGGCACAGGATGGGCTAGACCGTGAAGGCGTACTGGAGATCTTGAGAGCAGTGTAGGCACAGGACGTGCAAGGCTAGGGATGTGCACAGGAGGCCTGGTGCGTGAGGCTGGCACCAACTTCACCAGCCGACTAACACGCACCTCAGGTTGAGTATAGAGCGCTAACTCAGGTGCTATCAAATCCCCGACACGATCCATCGGACGAATATTATATCTATAGCACCAAGCTAGCAACTCCCTCATTACTCTCCACTCCACTTTCCCCATCAACTCCTTCACAGTCTCTGCTTCGCTCACCTCTAACACTGGCTCTGGTTCTGGTCTCCTCCTTGGCTCCTCACGATGAACAAGGAGAGTTGGCTCAGGTCTATTTCCTGACTCAGCCATACTCTCCCTAAGCCTCCCCCAATAATTTTTTTGGGGTGACTTTCGGTTTTCGCTCTGCGTCGCGTTGTTTTCCTTTTCGACTCCATTCGTCTATAGCCCTCTTCGCATTGCTGCAGGGAATCCCAGGCGGTCTCCTGCACTCTCTCTGGGTCGGCTGCCCACCTGTCGATTTCTTCCCACGTCGTATAATCCATGCCCCTACCGTCCATAACATCCTCCTTTAGCTCCTGCCAGTTATCTACGTTGTTGCCAGTTACACGCTGCTCGGTCCGTGAGCGGTGGTGGGTGTTTCTGTAACAGCGTTCGTCTGTTGAATGAAGAGAGTCAGACCGAAATGCAGCGTGTAGGTTACTCATGACTTTAATGAACAGAATAGCGGTACATGAAATAACTGAAATACAAAAACAACAGAACGGAACGAGAAACTAATTACAGCCTATCTGGTGACTAACAACACAGAGACAGGAACAAACACCCACAAAATACAAAGCGAAACTCAGGCTACCTAAATACGGTTCCCAATCAGAGACAACGATAAGCACCTGACTCCAATTGAGAATCGCCTCAGGCAGCCAAGCCTATACAACACCCCTAATTAGCCGCGATCCCAAATACTACAAACCCCAGTACGAAAAACAACATATAAACCCATGTCACACCCTGACCTACCCAAACATATCACAAAAACACAAAATACAATGACCAAGGCGTGACAATTACCTTCCCCTTAAGTGGCATTAGAAGAAGACAAAAATGTATGTTACCAATTTAACAACATTTATTGCAGGATAGCTGGCCATATATGGATGTTACATTTTACTTTATGTTATGGGTTGGTTATGTAGGCTTCTCCTAACCCATCTCTTTCTATTACATCTAATAATACGATTAAATTATATCTTTACATTAAAAACCAAAGTCCATCAGAGTTCCAGTCATTCCAATAAATGTTATACTCCTTGATCTTCAAGAATAGGACTTGGAAGTATAGATTAGCCTAATTGTTTTACCTGGGCGTGACCCCAAAACTAAGGATTTACTGTATTACGCACGTCTGTTGTTTATGATTTTGTTGTCAAAGAGTACTGATTGGGCTCATTGATTCGAGTTGAAAAGTAAATGCTGCGTTCATGGAATGGAATGCTTTGAGCACTACTGAAAGGTGCTATTTACAGTTGAAGTCGGAAGTTTACATACATTTACATACACCCCCCAAAAAATTGTAGAACTCCACAAGTCTGGTTCATCCTTGGGAGCAATTTCCAAATGCCTGAAGGTACCACGTTCATCTGTACAAACAATAGTACGCAAGTATAAACACCATGGGACCACGCAGCCGTCATACTGCTCAGGAAGGAGATGCGTTCTGAACGTACTTTGGTGCGAAAAGTGCAAATCAATCCCAGAACAACAGCAAAGGACCTTGTGAAGATGCTGGAGGAAAGGTACAAAAGTATATTTTTCCACAGTAAAACAAGTCTCTTATTGACATAACCTGCAAAGATTGTAGGTTACAAAAAAGTACAAAGATTGTACTTTTTGGAGAGATATCCTCTGGTCTGATGAAACTTAAATAGAACGGTTTGGCCATAATGAACATTGTTATGTTTGGAGGAAAAAGGGGGAGGCTTGCAAGCCAAAGAACACCATCCCAACCGTGAAGCACGGTGGTGGCAGCATCATGTTGTGGGGATGCTTTGCTGCAGGAGGGACTGGTGCACTTCACAAAATAGAGGAAGGAAAATAATGTGGATATATTGAAGCAAGATCTTAAGACATCAGTCAGGAAGTTAAAGCTTGCTCGCAAATGGGTCTTCCAAATGGACAATGACCCCAAGCATACTTCCAAAGTTGTGGCAAAATGGCTTAATGACAACAAAGTCAAGGTATTGGACTGGCCATCACAAAGCCCTGACCTCAATCCTATAAATGTCTGAGCAGAACAGGCCTACAAACCTGGTTCAGTTACACCAGCAATGTCAGGAGAAATGCTACCAAATACTAATTGAGTGTATGTAAACTTCTGACACTGGGAATGTGACGGAATAAATAAAAGCTGAAATAAATCACTCTCTCGACTATTATTCTGACATTTCACATTTTTTAAATAAAGTGGTGATCCTAACTGACCTAAAACAGGGATTTTTTTACTTGGATTAAATGTCAGGGATTGTGAAAAACCGAGTTTAAATGTATTTGGCTAAGGTGTATGTAAACTTCCGACTTCAACTGTACATGTGAAAAATGAATGTCATATGCTTCATTTGCTAAAGGCCTATTGTTTACCTTTTTGTTGGCGACACTTTGATATCTTGATAATATGCAGCTGTTTAAAGGGCAAATTCACAGATGAAACAATAACAAAACAGTGCCCCGCCTCTGTTTTGTAAAAAGCTGAGGGGTGGGCCTGGAGAAATGTAACCACTCTCAGATTAAGCTATGGATGCAAGAACTGACCATCCATGATATCAACATTATAGTTTTAACCATGAGGCTATACAGTGTTTGTTTACATTCACAATGTTTACAAACATTGGAGACAAAAAAAGCATTATATTTTGGGTTTTACATTTACATTTACATTTAAGTCATTTAGCAGACGCTCTTATCCAGAGCGACTTTCATTTCTAAGTTATATTCTTCAAGAATCAATGGGCATACACTACCTTTCAAATGTTTGGGGACACATTTGGCATAACACATATGGAATAATGTAGGAACCAAAAAGATTTTAAATCAAAATATATTTTATATTTGAGATTCTTCAAAGTAGCCACCCTTTGCCTTGACGACAGCTTTGCACACGCTCGGCATTCTCTCAACCAGCTTCACTGGGTAGTCTTGGATTTTACTTCAATTAACAGATGTGACTTGTTGAAAGTTAATTTGTTGAATTTCTGTCCTTCTTAATACGTTTTAGCTATGTTGTGACAAGGTAGGTTTGGTATACAGAAGATAGCACTATTTGATAAAAGACCAAGTCCATATTATGTCAAGAACAGCTCAGAGAAGCAAAGAGAATCAACAGTCCATTATTACTTTAAAACATTAAAGTTAGTCAATATGGAACATTTCAAGAACTTTGAAAGTTAATTCAAGCCAATTGCAAAACCCATCAACCACTATGATGAAACTGGCTCTCATGAGGACCACCACAGGGAAGGAAGACCCAGAGTTTCCTCTGCTGCAGAGGTTACGTTCATTAGAGTTACCAGCCTGAGACATTGCAGCCCAAATAAATGCTTCACAGAGTTCAAGTAATAGACATCTCAACATCAACTGTTCAGAGGAGACTGCATGAATCAGGCCTTCATGGTCGAATTGCTGCAAAGAAACCACTACTAAAGGACACCAATCAGAAGAAGATTCTTGCTTGGGCCAAGAAACATGAGCAATGGACAACAGACCGACCGATGGAAATCTGTCCTTTGGTCTGATGAGTCCAAATTTGGCATTTTTGGTTCCAGTCTTTGTGAGACGCGTAGTAGCTGAACGGATGATCTCCGCATGTATGGTTCCCACCGTGAAGCATGGAGGAGGTGTGATAGTGTGGGGGTGCTTTGCTGGTGACACCGTCTGTGATTTATTTAGTGTTCAAGGCACACTTAACCAGAATGGCTACCACAGCATTTTTTTCAGCGATACACCATCCCATTTGGTTTGTGCTCAGTGGGACTATCATTTGTTTTTCAACAAGACAATGACCCAACACACCTCCAGGCTGTGTAAGGTCCATTTGACCAAGAAGGAGAGTGATGGAGTGCTGCATCAGATGACCTGGCCTCCACAATCACCTCACCTCAACCCAATTGAGATGATTTGGGATGAGATGGACCAGAGAGCGAAGTTAAAGCAGCCAACAAGTGCTCAGCATATGTGCGAACTCCTTCAAGACTGTTGGAAAAGCATTCCAGGTGAAGCTGGTTGAGAGAATGCCAAGAGCGTGCAAAGTTGTCAAGGCAAAGGTTGGCTACTTTGAAGAATCTAAAATCTAAAATATATTTTGATTTGTTTAACACTTTTTTGGTTACTGTATGATTCCATATGTGCCATTTCATAGTTTTGATGTCTTCACTATTATTCTCCACAAATAAAGAACAACCCTTGATAAGTAGGTGTGTCCAAACGTTTGACTGGTACTGTAAATATGATTTTACGTCCACAAACAGATGTGGCAACTACAGATTGCCCCTTTAAGTCTACCAAAAGTGTGCCAGTTTGAACATATGTCCATTAGGCCTATGGAAAAATATGTTTTATCAGTATGAATTAGATTGAGCAATAAAAGCCCCACTTTTATTCCATAGGCTGGGATCCACACTGTGCAGCTGTTGCAAGAGCGCATTTTTCACCGGCTGACCACTGGTTTCAAAAACAACGATTGATAGGCATCTTAATCTTCTTGAATTCAACCATTAATGGGTTCAAATACGCATTTAGATTTGTGAACAGCCATCCACAACAACCACAATCCGTAAGGCGCAAATGGCTAAATGAGAGAGCAGCAGTGTGATTCACATCAATGCGCTATGTAGATATCAATAATAAGTGATATCCGTATCGCCGTAGACTACAACACTGCTGTCATCCTTACCTCCAAGCGTTTATTCCAGTTGGATAATCTTTGGATGCCGACAGCAGTTGCACCATTGAAAGGAATAGCTTGGACTGTAGCCTACAAAAGCCTATTCCTGCTCTTTTCCCGCGATCCATCAAACCCATGTGCTGTGTCATCATAGTGGTCTCTAACTTGTGTTCAGACTCGCTCAGGTGGAACAAACTAAAACTTGCGACTTTTTTCAATGCTGATTTAAATGTCATTGAGAAAACAGAGAAGTGTTAAATATTATTTTTTTCCCACAAAAATCCCTTCTGAATTGAAAAGCAATCCTCGAAGTAATCATATAGTTTTTCAAAAGTATCTGTAATCTGATTACAATATTTTTGATGACAGTTACCGTTTTATTGTAATCTGTTACTCCCCTACCCTGCCGATGAGACAGTTTATAGGGAGGTCAGAGACCAGGCAGTGTGGTGCCAGGATAACAATCTTTCCATCAATGTCAGCAAGACAAAGGAGCTGATCCGTGGACTACTGGAAACGGAGGGCAGAGAACCCCTCCATTCACATCCACGGGGCTGAAGTGGAGTGCTAGTTGAGAGCTTCAAGTTCCTCGGTGACCACATCACTAAGGATCTATCATGGTCCACACACACCAGAACAGTTGTGAAGACGACACGACAAAGCCTCCTCCCGTCTAGGAGGCTGAAAATATTTGGCACGGGACCCTCAGATCCTCAAAAAGGTCTACAGGTGCACCTTTGAGAGCAAGTCATAGATTGCTCTCTCTGCTACCGCACAGCATGCGGAACTCGCACAGCAATTCTGGAACCAACAGGACCCTGAACAGCTTCTACCCTAAGCACAAGACTGCTAAATTAAATAGTTAACCAAATAGCTACCAGGACTATGTGCATTGACTGAGCCTTTTTGCACAACTTTTTTGACTCATAACATATGCTGCTCCTACTGTTTATTATCTATTCTGTTTCCTAGTCACTCTAGTTATATGTACAAGTACATATCTGCCTCAATTACCTCTGCACATCGACTCCGTACTGCTACCCCGTGTATATAACCAATTTATCATTATTCATTGTGTATTTATTATTCCTTTTCTATTATTTCTCTATTCTCTCTGCGTTGTTGGGAAGAGCCAGTAAGTAAACAATTCACTGTTAGTCTACACCGGTTGTTGGTGAAGCATCTGGATTTTTGATTTGAATTTACAATTTTGGAACACTGAAATGTGAGATGTTGTCTACACCTCGATTACACTGATAGAAATTGTCATTATTGAGCTAAATGTTTTGCAATTTGAGCGTCATTATTTCTATATAGCCCACGCTCTCTCGTTCTGAAATTCGAACTCGTGTCAGACAGGTGCGGCTTGACAGTGATCACAAGAGCAGCTGCTCACCGATTTGACAGCTCCAATGCAGTTACTCCTCCAACACCACCAAAACAACAGCTATGCGGGTGTCAGCTACCGCCCGTTAACGCTTGATCTAATTGAATCTAGGCCTTGGTTTAGTTCATGTTGCTAGACTATGTGAGATTCCCAGTTTCCCACCCCTCCCCTCAACTCCCTGCGTAACACTGACTGATGATGGTTGTTGGTATTAATAACTGTTGGTATTAAGCACTTCAGTGCATATTCCCCCAACATGGGTCTGCTGCTAAATGGCCTGCAAACATGCAGAACACACAGTAGCAGATTTACCACAGGCCTATATAAATCACTAGGACTTTAACACAGACTGCAGGTCTCGGGCACGGTTCCTTATCGTGTAAGCGTGGTTCACCAAACCACCTCTCCATGTCTGTGTGGTAAAGCCAGAGACACAGAGGTCTCTTTTCTTCCAGGTGAGAGAGAACGAAGATTCCAATCTAACTCACCTTTAATCCCCCTCTCTTATTGTAAAAAAAAAATGCCTGATGACACGGCTTTCCTACAATCACTATAATTTCCTTCACATCCAAGTGTCTTTCTGTCAATATCCTGGTAGCGTCCCAAATGGCACCCTATTCCCTACATAGTATACTGCTTTGTAGTGATTAGTGTGCCATTCGGGATGAACGCCGTGTCCACACTACACCGGCAGATTAAATTACCTTTGTGGCACGCGGCCGCTGTGATACACCCAGCGCTGGCTAATCATACCGTGGTGATTCAGACGGTAGGTAAGAAACTAAAGGAATGTAATTGCTGTAAACATGGACATGCTCCCCAGTTAGGTTATGGTAATTAAGGGTATTAATTAGGGGTATTAGTGCTGTGTGGAGGTGGTAGAGAGCTGTAGCCAAGGCACTTCCGAGTCTGGAGAGACATGAAGTCTTCCACAATCGGAGGGGCTGAGCTACTGTTCTCTCTCTTGCCTCAAGCCTCTCTTCCCTTCTCTACTCTCCCCCTTCCCCCATGTCATATATTCTCTACTTATCCTCCAATAGTGACCGAACCTTTTTGTGCCATGGCCCACCAAGACCTTTCCTTTAAAACCAACCTGTGTTGATTCTCGACGCACCATTTGTGGACCACTGTGCTTGCTTATGGCCATTTCAAAAATAGTTGTGTTAAGGCCACTCTGTTTATTGGCTTTAAAATGCTTATCCCCCCCCCCCCCCCATTTAGAGGACTGTAGCAGACAGGCAGATACTGTGCTGGAGGAGGAGATAGAGGAGATGGAGAGGTTCTCAACAGCAGGTGATGGAAGATCAGGCCATTTACTTTACTTAAGCTGCTGACTGGAGCTGTAGAGAGCCAAAGTGGGCTGAGGCTAAAGCAGTGGCCCAATTAGCACCCTATTCCCTGACTACATAGTGCACTACGCTGTGGGCCCTGGTCAAAAGTAGCACACTTTAAAGGGAATAGGGTGGAATTTGGGATGTAGAATACTGTACATCCTTACGGGAGCAGAGGGAACGCTAGGATGGAAAGAAGAAGGTGGCTCAGAGTTATTTTGAAGCCTCTAACATCACTTTAAATGGTCTGTTTAGTAAAACAGAATGGTGCTTGCTGTGAAGCTAAGATGACGGAAACATAGTCTAGACATTTGATGTGTAATAATAACGACAATAAGTCTGATGTCTTGTGGAATTACCATCATCTCCTTTTGATTTGGAAGAAACTATTGAAAACGGCAAACTGTGTTTGGGTTTACTTGACAAAGAGACTAAATCATATTTTACTATATTTTTTCTACATACTCGATTAACAAGTAATGAAATGTATAAATCACACCTTAAAGTTGTTGTTTCTGGTGTTGAAGAATCTTATTGTTCAGAAATGTGGTGGGTACTCTCTTCGTTCGCTGGACTTTATCCTGCTAACTGTTCCAAATGTCCCAACTGAATTTGGTAAAAGGGCTTTTATGTCCTCTGCGCCATCGTCTTGGAACACCTGACAAAATACTTTTAAACTGGAAGAACTTGTCCCGATTGGTGTTTTTAAATCACAGATAAAGGATTTTGAGGCTGATTCCCTGACCTGTCATTGTTTTTAATTAGCTGTTTTATACTCTTGTGAATTCAAAGGTTTTTACTCGATTACTTGTAGTTTTTCACGCTGTTTAGCTGGAACTCTGTGGGTGCTGTACGATCTGTAATACCCCAGGTGACCACTGTGTGTCAGTCCCTGAACACGGTAGTGAGTACTGTACTGAGACCAATAAAAACAGGAAGGTCCCTGATACTTGACTGCTGTCCACATAGTAACAGAGGGCAAAAAGCATCCCGTGTCAGTGCAGCGCTCTCACTACAAGAGTGTGTGTGCATAAGGGCGACCAATGGACGCCTATATGTCTGGTCACAAACCCATACTGAGGCTCATGGGAGCTGTAACACTGTAAACGTTCTTGTTATCCTGAGAGCAGTTACCAAGGTTACCCTTCTAAAACGCTTTCAGTCTAATGGCACTTGGTCTCTTCCCTCGGTCTCTCTCTCTCTCCCTCGGTCTCTCCCTCTCTCTCTCTCTCTCTCTCTCTCTGTCTCTGTCTCTGTCTCTGTCTCTCTCAAGCAATAGCTTTCTTCTTCTACAAGTGAGAGAAAAACAACACTGGTGATTTAGTTTACTGTGGTTGACTCGCCGCTCAGTTCAGTGCCCTTGTGTGGTCCATAAGTGGACGCCTACCTGCTGTGCGTACCTGAGCGTGTAAGTGCGTGAGTATGTACCTAAGTGTGTACCTGCTGCTCACCAGTAGTGGTTTCCACATCTGAAAGGTTTGTTTTTTCTATGCTGTCTGGGCATGGTTCTTTACATGGTTTAGAAATAGCCCAGTCAAAACATATTCCATCAGCCCCCCAACACTGAGCAAACACAGGGATTAGTTATGTGTGGAGGTGTGTTAACTCTTTACCAAATCTCTCCTCAAGACAAGTTCACAAAATGCTTCACATTCTCATTTCAGAAGCTATTACCAACCTATGCTACAAAGGCTAATCAGCTTCGGAGGTCTACAATCGGAGCTTTCGAGCACTTAGAAAGTGGTTTAAAGTATCAAAGAACCATAGGGTCTTGTCTTCACATAAGAGCTGGTCCCTTTGTTAAGGCTAAGCTATTAAAAGGCAGAACAAAAAGATTAACATCTCAGTCCTGTCATCTATAACGGTTCACTAAAATAGACTGGTGATATTCTACTCGTCCCACTCGCCTCTGGTCTGTCCACTAACTCCCACACACACCTACATCCCACGACGCTTTCCAACTCTCCTAACGAGGAAGGAGTGGAGTATGGTTGGTGTGTAGACACGGCTCTACCTTGCTATGCTTATGTATTTATGTCATTTATAACCTTTAATTTACCCAGACAAGTCCGTTGAGAACCAATACTCATTCACATAACATTGCAACAGTGAACAAGGACCACGGAAAATACACGAAACACACCATACAGAGGAAAAGTACAGATTCATCAAATACACAACAATAAGAAATATACAGTGGGTCAGAGCAGAAAGTCCAAGGCAACACGGCAGACTTAATGGTCCTCAGATAGCAGTTCCGTGAAATATGTTTTTGAACGAGCGCAGTGGGGACGAACGTATCAAGTCTGAGGGTCTTTCGCGGCTCGTTCCAGTCGTTGGCGGCGGGAAGCTGGAAGAAATGATGACCGAACGAAGTGAAGGCCTTGGGCATGAGTGAACACAGGTTGCTAAAGTTATGACTTGCCCATGAGGGACTTCAACTGGGAGCACTGGGTCGGACGTTTTGTACGTAACGAGGGCCAGTTGACCAGGGTGTAAAGGTCACAGTGACGAATGTGGCAGGGGACACTGGTAACAAAGCAGATAGCAGTGTGATAAATGACATCTAGTTTATTGAGGAACGTGTTGCGGGGCAAGCCTGTAAACTAGATCGCCATAGACCAGGATGGTCATTTCGGTCTAAATCTCTGTGTCTTTGGCTGTTAGACTCCACTCTGTCCCGTGTAATCACCACACAATAGTATAAGTAGAGCCAAAATCCGAATAGGTTGAACAGAATGTTGAGCAGAGTTAGATGCCAGGTGTACTGTGGGTTGTAAGGTTGTGTCGTCAACCCTCCTCTTGATCCTTGGAAGAACAGGAGGCCATAAGGTGACGGTCTAACTATTGGCGGGCAGTTGGGTCTTTCTCCCAGGTTGCCATGGTGAGCTCTCAGCAGAATGAAGATGAAAAGCGCGAGGGGAACAGTAATCAGATTGTCTCCGGCAGTCTGCCTCTGGATTCATCTTCTCCTGCGAGTCTAGAACACACGCCGGCATGCGCCCCGCACCTCCAAATCTCAGCGCCACATTAATCACCATCCAGCCCCAGTCACATCTCATTCCACCAGAGCCAGGGAGAGGCAGCCACCACTCTGCTCTAAGCCCAGATTCAGGCACTTCGACTGGGACACACTCAGTCGTCTTCCACCACCCACCATTTCTTCTTTACACTAGATATTGTTTGTTACACCCAGAGGTCCCAAATGAGAAAGCATTTGGGGGCTAAAAGCATAATGATTTTGTCTACGGGAATCACAGTGACTTTCTCTGTTGGATTCACTTTGTAAAATAGTAAAGCTCAACAACAAGGTTCTCCCTCTCTCTCCCTCTCCCTTGCTCTTCTCTCTTCTCTGGTTCTCTCTTCCTCTCATCCCTCTCCTCTCGGTTGCTGTTTGTCATCTTCGCTGCAGGCAGCTAAGAGCAGCTTAGCGCGTCGCGGTCATAACACCGCTACGAAAGCAATTCATAATTACAAAATGGTTTATAATTACGCTGTGGTCACGGGTTGTTAGCTGACTCCGTATGCGTACTGCATTGTGCACCAACCTCCTGTGGTTTTACCTATTAAACCCTCACTCAGTCTCCCGCTCTCTCCACCTCCGTCTCTCTGTCTCTCTCAAATTCAAATTCACATTGCTTTATTGGCATGAATTGCAATTTGTAGATATTGCCAAAGCAGTGTAGTGGTACAGCATTTCAGTAAATATAGTAGAATGCAATGAGAATGACAGTTCATTTCAGTAGAAATAATAGTAGTACATAAAATCATGTATACAAGTACGACACTACTGCTGTTGTATTGCGTAATCTTTGTTCAATAAATGTAATGAAATAAAAAAATAAGATGATAAATGGCAGTTGCATTTCACTGCGTTGTACCACTCCATTTTAGGAGTATGTTGGGGGACTTAATAAACTGTTGGGTAACTACAGTACCCCTCTCTTTCCCCACACACGCACGCACACACACACACAACATGCAAGCACGCGCACACACACACACACAACGTTCACTCAGACATACCCGGCAAATTAATCTCCCAGCTCCCAGATATGACATTCCATATTTATTTTCGCTCCAGTCTGCCCCAGTACTTTAGTGACACCGACCACATGAGTGTAAAGAGAACATCTGGTGGCCTTCTGGCTGTGATAGTGGAGGGTGAAGGTATATGTGGCACCCTATTCCTTATATAGTGCACTACTTTTCACTAAAGCCCTATGGGCCCAGGGCTCTGGTCAAAAGTAGTGTACTACATAGGGAATAGGGTGCCATTTGGGAATTAGCCAGTGTGTTTGTCCCCCACCGATATTCACTACACACCAACTGTTCTCCACATTGGAGAAACAGATCCTCTCTTGCACCCCCCACCCCCCCCCCACTGCTCCTCCCCTCCTCCCTTTTTTACTCATCCTCCCCTCCTATACTCTCCTCCACTCATCGTTACCAGGTCAAGGTTTTAGCTGACTCACCTGTTCTCCTAATGGGCCTGGGCACCTGCAGCCGAGCAGAAATACATCTGTAGTCATCACTACTGTACATGTATGTTGCCATCAATAGCTCTCATGTTCAGTATGAACCTCCTTCCAATCCTAGTGGACCCTAGTTGGAAACACAAGAGAAAGGACCATGCAAAATACAGGTCTAGGCATGTATACAGTCCCTAAAGAGAGCCTATCATTGTTGAAATGGAAGTTTAAAATCAAACTTGCTGTGAATGTACACAGACAGCTAGTTCGTAAAGCATGCAGTGTATGTTGCTTCTGACGTCTGTCTCTACACTGTAACGGAAAACAGTCATTTATTTGGTAATTTTGCATATTAGCAACCGTAAAAAACATACTGCAATGCACTGTAAATGATGGTGCTTTGGAATAGTACATAGTACATTCCAATACAGCACCGTATTAATGAATCCATTCATTCTGATTACGATTATTGCATTTACTTCTTTTTACAGTGTAATACATGCCATGTTACAGTATTGTACTGTAAAATTAAATACAGAATTTTACTTACCACCGAGCATGTAAATTATTGTCATGGTGTGTGTGTGTGTGTTCCTTGATGTGTGTGGTTGAATGCACTGTATCATCGGTTGCTTGAGTTGGTGAGGCTGATGACAATGTCTGATGATAGACCAGCGGAACATCAAATAATTGGCATATACATTACTCTTACAGAACTTCCACATGGGCAAGGATATTGGACATTTTATCAAAGCTTATTGGAGAATGACTTGTTTTTAACTAGGACAGAATCATTTGGAACGTTTCACGACATAATATAGGTACAGCAGATCCCCTTATTGTACGAGACACTTTTGAATGTGCCTTTTAGAGGCCCTGCAATTCAATACTTATCTTTAAAACAAAATCAATTTAGGTCAAAATGATTCATATTATTAACAAAGGAAATAGAGGGACTAACAGTACAGATAGACAGCAATACAAACTGTACCATAGAGGCAGAGAACAAATTAGGAAGGAAAAACAAAAATAAATGGAGGAAATTATTCAAGAAAGATATATAATATGTTATAAAAAATAATGCAAACTGGATGGAATAGGGGGTCAAATGCACCAAATACTTTATTTTTAGAATAGAAATGCTACCCAAAATAATTTATTGAAACTTTGTTTTAGAAATGGAGTCACCCATGGTTCACTAAACTATATGAAAGAGTCACCCATGGTTCACTAAACTATATGAAAGAGTCACCCATGGTTCACTAAACTATATGAAAGAGTCACCCATGGTTCACTAAACTATATGAAAGAGTCACCCATGGTTCACTAAACTATATGAAAGAGTCACCCATGGTTCACTAAACTATATGAAAGAGTCACCCATGGTTCACTAAACTATATGAAAGAGTCACCCATGGTTCACTAAACTATATGAAAGAGTCACCCATGGTTCACTAAACTATATGAAAGAGGAAGCAAAGTACTTTGATCATGTTTTAGTGTCAGTCGCTTCCATCTCCACTAACCAAAGTCAATTTGAAGGATTATTTTTTTCTATTAACAATGTCAAATGAACAGCTGTCCAGAAAGACTGATGTGAAGACCAAATTACAGAGGAGGAACTTCTTGATGCAGTTAAAGTGCGGGAAAACCCCAGGGCTGGATGGCATACCAGTTTTGGTTTGACCTAACTTTTTGTTTTATGTACTCAGAGGACTGTTATTAGCATGTTTTAACCACTCCTATAAACATGGTTGATTATCAGATCCTCAACAAGGTCTGATTTCATTATTCATTATTAAATACTTATTTTCCACCATAATTTGCAAATAAATTCATTAAAAATCCTACAATGTGATTTTCTGGATTTTCTTTTCTAATTTTGTCTGTCATAGTTGAAGTGTGCCTATGAAAATTACAGGCCTCTCTCATCTTTTTAAGTGGGAGAACTTGCATAATTGGTGGCTGACTAAATACTTTTTTGCCATGAATATGAATTCGGAGGGCAGAAATGATTAATAATTAAAGCATTAGACCTCTCATTAGACCTCTTCAGTCATACAGAAGTTATACTTAAATCCAAACTGGTTCTCTAGCAGATTTAGGACGTCTCAACCCATGTTCAAGAATGGCCTTTTCTCCTTTATTCAGATTACAACTTCTCACTTTTGGTAACTTGAAAATGAAATCTTCTCCAAAATATCGCTATTTTTAAAACAAGCCATAGAAAGTTTAATCCACCAGAAAGGACAACAAATATTACAACAAATATTATGGTTAAACTAAAATATAGCAATTGATCAAAAATAACTACATTTTTGGAAAATATATTTAAAAACTGTATAATCTTAAGACTGGTGGAGGTATGTCACGCATCATGCACTGGTGGAGGTATGTCACGGTATGTCACTGCTCTACTCAAAATGACAACCAACTGATTACCACAAAAAATGAAAGAGGAGAGTGCAACTTGTCTGTCAGCTCTGAATTAAAGACCAAAACTGGTTAAAGAAAACTGTAATAAATAAAAAAGTATACCAGTTTCATTTGAGGACCCAAATCTGACAGCTGTGCCATATAGATTGCTAAATAGTTGAGAAGAGATTTTTGATGTACCGATTCCATGGCACTTGGTTTATGAACTTAAAGTTTTGCCATTTAAATGATGATACAACCAATATATATATATATATATATATATATATATATATATATATATATATATATATATATATATATATATATATATATATATATAGGGGATACAACCATCCCAGCTCTGCAGATTTTGCTGCGAAGAGACAGAATCATTAGGTCATTCATTTGTAAGTCGCTCTGGATAAGAGCGTCTGCTAAATGACTTAAATGTAAATGTAAATTTATTTTGGTACTGTCCATATGTAGCTTGTTTTTGGTCACAAGTTCTGGAACGGCTGAAGAATTGTAAATGATGCAAAAAATTACATTGATGGGAAAAAAAGACTGATTGTAGATATAGAGGTCCTAACAACTTAACAACCCAAAGTGTTGCTGTCTGAGTGCTGTACAGAACCCCCTCTCTGTTCTCAGAGCCATGCCCAGTCTATTGAATAGACTCCACTATATTCTCATCACAGCCGAGGAGACAAAGGGAAATGTCTGTCTGGGTATAGCGGACCTGTGTAAGGAAACGTGACTTCAGGGCAGTGTACATCTGAGCCTCTTGAGCTAGTGCTCAAGGTTTCTGATGCAGCGTACATACAAGTACAAAGAAATAGGCATACACAAATATACACAGGCACACACTCACGCATACACCGCACACACACGCACGTGCGAACTCGCACACACACACAGCAACGGGGGACAGCTGAATGCCTGGCGAGGTCGCATCAGTAATTAACATCTGTCTCGGCTCCAGCTCAATTCATTATGTTCTAATCTTACTGGTCCTGGCCCCTGTACCATGTCAGGTCCCTACTGAGGGCCTCACACATGCACGCACGCAAGCACACATTCAGGCGCACGCATGCACAGCCCTGAGTGCACAAACACACACACGCAAACTTGCATGGAAGCGTACATGCACGCACTTACACAGACACACACACACACCAGGTCTCCAGTGACGGCCCTTGTCTGAATAGATTCGTGCTCTCATTACCACGCCGTTGTGTGGGCAACATTCATTCCCACATTGTTTTGATTGTGTGTGCGCGCCTGCGTTCGCGTGTGACTGCTTGCCCGTGCGTGCATGCCTGTGTGTATCTGCGTGCATCACAATGTGTCCAGAGCCCGTTAGGGGACTCCAGTAGACTGACTGCACTGTGCTGATACGGAGCGTCTTTTGTCTGCCTATGCGGTACTCCATATTAAAAATCAAAAAGGTGCAAATCTCTCTAAGAGGCAGTTCATTACTCTGCACTCCAACGGAAGATGGGGACATTATCCCGTGTGAATAGCCATAACAGTTTTGATACATTCTGATTTCACACAAAACCTTTACAACGTGTTTGTGTAAGGCTGTAGAATGTCAAATCTCTAAAGCGACAGCAGAGTGGCTTTAAATGATCTTATATTTTTATCCCCAGTTTTCTTTGACTTATTTTACTGCCTCAATTCAATGAAATATATTTGAACAAGAGATATTCAGTTTTGTTCCTCTGCGTTTAAGTAACAGGGTATCGTGTCCTTTTCATACGCTGGGTATTCCTATCAGAACGGGTCAGCAATGTGGATGAAACGTTGCCTTAGGGCTCTATTTAATCGCTGAAGCATTACAGATTGCGTGATCGAAATGTGAAGGTCATTTCCAATTGAGCCGACATAGGCAGCGTTTACCGTGAGATGCAGTCTCCCTAACGCAGGAACATTGCTTTTAAATTTCAATCACACTGTAACGCTGAACTTCCCCGGTACGTATTGAATAGCGCCCTTACATTACTTTCAAAAATCAAATCAACATTCCTGTCTCCCCTAACCTCGATACAAACATCTACATCTACTCATGTTCAAATCAACGTTTCCGTCTCCCCTAACCTCGATACAAACATCTACATCTACTCATGTTCAAATCAACGTTTCCGTCTCCCCTAACCTCGATACAAACATCTACATCTACTCATGTTCAAATCAACGTTCCCGTCTCCCCTAACCTCGATACAAACATCTACTCATGTTCAAATCCACGTTCCCGTCTCCCTAACCTCGATACCAACATCTACTCATGTTCAAATCAACGGTTCTTTCTCCCCTAACCTCGATACAAAAATCTACATCTACTCATGTTCAAATCAACGTTCCCGTCTCCCTAACCTCGATACGAACATCAACATCTACTCATGTTCAAATCAACGTTCCCGTCTCCGCTAACCTCGATACGAACATCAACATCTACTCATGTTCAAATCAACGGTTCTTTCTCCCCTAACCTCGATACAAAAATCTACATCTACTCATGTTCAAATCAACGTTCCCGTCTCCGCTAACCTCGATACGAACATCAACATCTACTCATGTTCAAATCAACGTTCCCGTCTCCCTAACCTCGATACAAACATCTACATCTACTCATGTTCAAATCAACATTCCTGTCTCCCCTAACCTCGATACGAACATCAACATCTAATCATGTTCACATCAACGTTCCCGTCTCCCTAACCTCGATACAAACATCTACATCTACTCATGTTCAAATCAACATTCCCATCTCCGCTAACCCCGATACGAACATCAACATCTACTCATGTTCAAATCAACGTTCCCGTCTCCCTAACCTCGATACGAACATCAACATCTACTCATGTTCAAATCAACGTTCCCGTCTCCGCTAACCTCGATACGAACATCAACATCTACTCATGTTCAAATCAACGGTTCTTTCTCCCCTAACCTCGATACAAAAATCTACATCTACTCATGTTCAAATCAACGTTCCCGTCTCCGCTAACCTCGATACGAACATCAACATCTACTCATGTTCAAATCAACGGTTCTTTCTCCCCTAACCTCGATACAAAAATCAACATCTACTCATGTTCAAATCAACGGTTCTTTCTCCCCTAACCTCGATACAAAAATCTACATCTACTCATGTTCAAATCCACGTTCCCGTCTCCCTAACCTCGATACAAACATCTACATCTACTCATGTTCAAATCAACGGTTCTTTCTCCCCTAACCTCGATACAAAAATCTACATCTACTCATGTTCAAATCAACGTCTCCGCTAACCTCGATACGAACATCAACATCTACTCATGTTCAAATCAACGTTCCCGTCTCCCTAACCTCGATACAAACATCTACATCTACTCATGTTCAAATCAACGTTCCTGTCTCCCCTAACCTCGATACGAACATCAACATCTACTCATGTTCAAATCAACGTTCCCGTCTCCCTAACCTCGATACAAACATCTACATCTACTCATGTTCAAATCAACGTTCCTGTCTCCCCTAACCTCGATACACACATCTACATCTACTCATGTTCAAATCAACGTTCCCGTCTCCCCTAACCTCGATACAAACATCTACTCATGTTCAAATCAACGTTCCAGTCTCCCTAACCTCGATACAAACATCTACTCATGTTCAAATCAACGTTTCCGTCTCCCCTAACCTCGATACAAACATCTACTCATGTTCAAATCCACGTTCCCGTCTCCCTAACCTCGATACAAACATCTACATCTACTCATGTTCAAATCAACGGTTCTTTCTCCCCTAACCTCGATACAAAAATCTACATCTACTCATGTTCAAATCAACGTTCCCGTCTCCGCTAACCTCGATACGAACATCAACATCTACTCATGTTCAAATCAACGTTCCCGTCTCCCTAACCTCGATACAAACATCTACATCTACTCATGTTCAAATCAACGTTCCTGTCTCCCCTAACCTCGATACGAACATCAACATCTACTCATGTTCAAATCAACGTTCCCGTCTCCCTAACCTCGATACAAACATCTACATCTACTCATGTTCAAATCAACGTTCCTGTCTCCCCTAACCTCGATACACACATCTACATCTACTCATGTTCAAATCAACGTTCCCGTCTCCCCTAACCTCGATACAAACATCTACTCATGTTCAAATCAACGTTCCAGTCTCCCTAACCTCGATACAAACATCTACTCATGTTCAAATCAACGTTTCCGTCTCCCCTAACCTCGATACAAACATCTACTCATGTTCAAATCCACGTTCCCGTCTCCCTAACCTCGATACAAACATCTACATCTACTCGTGTTCAAATCAACGTTCCAGTCTCCCCTAACCTCGATACAAACATCTACATCTACATTTACATTACATTCAAGTCATTTAGGAGACGCTCTTATCCAGAGCGACTTACAAATTGGTGCATTCACCTTATGACATCCAGTGGAACAGCCACTTTACAATAGTGCAACTAAATCTTTTAAGGGGGGGGGTGAGAAGGATTACTTTATCCTATCCTAGGTATTCCTTAAAGAGGTGGGGTTTCAGGTGTCTCCGGAAGGTGGTGATTGACTCCGCTGTCCTGGCGTCGTGAGGGCGTTCCTGTCCGCTGTCCTGGCGTTCCTGTCTCCCTAACCTCAATACAAACATCTACTCATGTTCAAATCAACGTTCCCGTCTCCGTAACCTTGATACAAACATCTACTCATGTTCAAATCAACGTTCCCGTCTCCCCTAACCTCGATACAAACATCTACTCATGTTCAAATCCACGTTCCCGTCTCCCTAACCTCGATACAAACATCTACTCATGTTCAAATCAACGTTCCCGTCTCCCTAACCTCGATACACAAATCTTATTTGAGGCTGACATTGACTTTATCACTGCCTTTCGTTGCCCCGAAGGTGGAAAAGGAGACGGTCTGCTTATCGTTCTGCTTATCGCGGACAGAGTTTGACGGGAGTGAACCCTCTCACTTCTCCTCTTCCATTCTGACTGGACCTAGACAAATTGACCTCATTACCTGGGTGACCACCAGAGTGGCTGTCAGAAAATCACAGTTATAGTCTAGGGTTTCCCAAACTGTTTCACTCAGGCCCCCCCCCCCCTTTGTCTTTTATTGTATGAATTTGTTGTTTGTCTGCCACCAGGTGGAATGGTTTGGTTTTTGTCTTACACAACCAAAATAAGAAAAAAAGGTTTAAAAAAAATCTATGAAGAGAAAAGAGTGTAAGGGTTATGTTTGATAGATAGGTAGTTGCAACACTATGTCCTCCCCCAAAAGCAGTGCTTACTCAAACATATGCTGCTGTGGACGCCCGCTGGGGTTTGTGTGTGTGACCATACATAGACATGAGTCTCCTGGACCAGTGCTGCCTAGATTGGCTGGTGGTTTGCGGCCCGGCTTAGGCCTCATGAGGAGTGGCGGTAACAGGAAGCCCGCGTCCCAAATGGCACCGTTTCTCCTGTAGTTATACCCTGGTCAAAAGGTAGTGCACTAAATGGGGAATAGGACGCCATTTGGGACACACATGCAGCCTCCTGTTTGCCTGACACACAACGTAACCTTTGAGAGGATGGATCCTGACACAGCGGGCCGTGTTTGACTTCACAGCCCGGGAATGTGAGAATCCAACTGTCAGCGGCAGGAAATCATCAGCACAGGCCTGCTGGCTTCCCCGCAGACACTGGCCTGAACACACACGCACCCATGCACACACACACACTGCCGACACTCTCCTCTCCCCGGAAGGAAATGTTTCTTTAGCATGCCGTGTAGGAGACGTGAGGTGAAGGATTGCTCTGCTTCTGTGGAACAAAGTGTTTTGCTGTTTTTGTTCAATCATACATTTAAGAGGATCTTTAATTGAAGGCTGGACCTACGTTGATTGCTTTGTTTATTTCAATTATTCTGTTCAGTTCAAATGAAAGGAGGATAGAAATGTAGTGTAGAGACCTGATGAGACTCTCTGTTCCACATGAGAGAATGTCTGTTCTACACAACCTATTTCTATCTGCAGTGGTCTTTAGCATTTCAACCACATCAATGCACCCAAGGTGTAATGATATCTGTAGTGAAGGGGAGGGGGGCACACAGAGCCATTTGTTTTCCTTCTACACCTGCATTGCTTGCCGTTTGGGGTTTCAGGCTGGGTTTCTGTACAGAACTTTGTGACATCTGCTGATATAAATACATTTGATTGATTGATTGATTGATTAACTGGTTGAAAGGCAAGGGGATACAGCCGAGATGGATATTTGACTTGCTAAGGCGACATGGAGAGAGTCTTCTGGCTTTCTGGGCATTGACGACAGTCAGACAGACCACCCTTCGGGGACCGCTGTGATGATCAATGACAATATTACCTGTCGTCAGCAGCCTCTTTGGACCAGTACACCTACCCCCCCCCTCCACACACACACACACACACACACACACACACACACACACACACACACACACACACACACACACACACACACACACACACACACACACACACACACACACACACACACACACACACGGAATACATGAGTGTGGTCAATGGTCTATGAAAGGAGTAGGTCAGTGCTGTATGCTGGTGTATGATAGTATATGCCACCCAGCTCTGCTCCATTAACCAGGCTGCAGAGGGTGTTGACATCTGAACACCCTCTACAATAACAAGCAGGGAGAGAGATGGTGGCTTTCGTCTTGGACTCTCTGAATGTCAATGTGAAGATAGATACTCAGGACTGTAGGGGCTGTAAATACCAACAAGAACAGATATAATAAGTGCAGAAGGGACTCCGTGCTGTGGCGTGTTAGTCAGAAAGAGAGAAAATCCTTCAGTCTCTCCATACAATCACAGATTGGGACATTTCTGTGCTGTGTCCCTGTCGACATGCATGCAGGTGTAAGGTCAAATATTAGCACCATAGGAGCTGAGGAAAGACTTTGCTGTTCCAACAAACCCACCTGTTCACCGTCCCAGAGGGTATGCAGTGTACCGACAGAAGTCTTATCATTCCAACACTGTGCGTCCGTGCCTGTGTGTGTGTTTAACGCAACAGTTTTTGTGACCAAACGAGTTGAAAATGCGATGGAAACACATTGAACTTCGGATGTTTAATTCGGTGTATAAAAACTTAAGCGAAAAAAAAGGTACATTTTGTGTACATCATCATCATGCACTGATTTTCACCCACAACAAGTCTGTTTAGTGAAAACACAACACTGGCAGGAACATTTGCAGATTGTAGAATATTCGCATGAAAGTCTGTCACCAATTGGATGGACATCTAGCTAGTGTTATCATTCCATGCTGTGTCCACACTCCAACACACCTAGCTAGTGTTATCATTCCATGCTGTGTCCACACTCCAACACACCTAGCTAGTGTTATCATTCCGTGCTGTGTCCACACTCCAACACACCTAGCCAGTGATGGAGGGGGAAAGACTGTAGAGAGAGGGAGAGATGGAGGGGGAAAGACTGTAGAGAGAGGGAGAGATGGAGGGGGAAAGACTGTAGAGAGAGGGAGAGAGAGAGAGATGGAGGGGGAAAGACTGTAGAGAGAGGGAGAGAGAGAGATGGAGGGGGAAAGACTGTAGAGAGAGGGAGAAGACTGTAGAGAGAGGGAGAGAGAGGGAAAGACAAGAGAGCGAGAGATGAGGGGGAAAGACAAGAGAGAGAGAGAGAGATGGAGGGGGAAAGACAAGAGAGAGAGAGAGAGAGATGGAGGGGGAAAGACAAGAGAGAGAGAGAGAGAGAGAGAGAGAGAGAGAGAGAGAGAGAGATGGAGGGGAAAGACAAGAGAGAGAGAGAGAGAGATGGAGGGGGAAAGACAAAGAGAGAGAGAGAGAGAGATGGAGGGGGAAAGACAAGAGAGAAGAGAGAGAGAGAGAGAGATGGAGGGGGAAAGACAAGAGAGAGAGATGGAGGGGGAGATGATGGGGGAAAGACGAGAGAGGGGAAGATGGAGGGGGAAAGAGAGAGAGAGAGAGAGAGATGGAGGGGGAAAGACAAGAGAGAGAGAGAGAGAGGAGGGAGGAAAGAGAGAGAGAGATGGAGGGGGAGAGAGAGAGAGAGAGATGGAGAGAGAGAGAGAGAGAGAGATGGAGGGGGAAAGAGAAGAGAGAGATGGAGGGGGAAAGAGAGAGAGAGAGAGAGATGGAGGGGGAAAGACGAGAGAGAGAGAGAGATGGAGGGGGAAAGACAGAGAGAGAGATGGAGGGGGAAAGACAAGAGAGAGAGAGAGATGGAGGGGAAAGAGAGAGAGAGAGATGGAGGGGAAAAGACGAGAGAGAGAGATGGAGGGGGAAAGACAAGAGAGAGAGAGAGATGGAGGGGGAAAGAGAGAGAGAGAGAGAGATGGAGGGGGAAAGACAAGAGAGAGAGAGAGATGGATGGGGGGACAAAAGAGAGAGAGAGATGGAAGAGAGAGAGAGAGATGGAGGGGGAAAGAGAGAGAGAGAGAGAGAGAGATGGAGGGGGAAAGAGAGGAGGGGAGGGGGAAAAGAGAGAGAGAGAGATGGAGGGGGAAAGATGGAGGGGGAAAGAGAGAGAGAGAGAGAGATGGAGGGGGAAAGACAAGAGAGAGAGAGAGGATGGGGGAGAAGGAGAGGAGGAAAGAGATGGATGGGGGAAAGAGAGAGAGAGAGAGAGATGGAGGGGGAAAGACAAGAGAGAGAGATGGGGGAAAGAGAGAGAGATGGAGGGGGAAAGACAAGAGGGAGAAGAGATGGAGGGGGGACAAGAGAGACAAGAGAGAGAGAGATGGAGGGGGAAAGACAAGAGATGGAGAGAGAGAGATGGATGGGGGGAAAGACAAGAGAGAGAGAGAGATGGGGGAAAGACAGAGAGAGAGAGAGAGAGATGGAGGGGGAAAGACAAGAGAGAGAGAGAGAGATGGAGGGGGAAAGACAAGAGAGAGAGAGAGAGATGGAGGGGGAAAGACAAGAGAGAGAGAGAGAGAGAGATGGAGGGGGAAAGACAAGAGAGAGAGAGAGAGAGGATGGGGGGAAAGACAAGAGAGAGAGATGGAGGGGGAAAGACAAGAGAGAGAGAGATGGAGGGGGAAAGAGAGAGAGAGAGAGATGGAGGGGAAAGAAGAGAGAGAGAGAGATGGGAGGGAAAGAGAGAGAGAGAGATGGAGGGGGAAAGACAGAGAGAGAGAGAGAGAGATGGAGGGGGAAAGAAGAGAGAGAGAGAGATGGAGGGGGAAAGAGAGATGGAGGGGGAAAGAGGGGGAAAGAGAGAGAGAGAGAGATGGAGGGGGGAAGAGAGAGAGAGAGATGGAGGGGGAAAGAGAGAGAGAGAGATGGAGGGGAAAGAGAGAGAGAGAGAGAGATGGAGGGGGAAAGACAAGAGAGAGAGAGGAGATGGAGGGGGAAAGACAGAGAGAGAGAGAGATGGATGGGGGAAAGACAAGAGAGAGAGAGAGATGGAGGGGGAAAGAGAGAGAGAGAGATGGAGGGGAAAGAGAGAGAGAGAGAGATGGAGGGGGAAAGAGAGAGAGAGAGAGAGAGAGAGATGGAGGGGGAAAGACAAGAGAGAGAGAGAGATGGAGGGGGAAAGACAAGAGAGAGAGAGAGAGAGAGAGAGAGATGGAGGGGGAAAGACAAGAGAGAGAGAGAGATGGAGGGGGAGAGAGAGAGAGAGAGATGGAGGGGGAAAGAGAGAGAGATGGAGGGGGAAAGACAAGAGAGAGAGAGAGAGATGGATGGGGAAAGAAAGAGAGAGAGATGGAGGGGGAAAGAGAGAGAGATGGAGGGGGGGAAAGAGATGGAGGGGGAGAGAGAGAGAGAGAGATGGAGGGAAAGGAAGAGAGAGATGGAGGGGGAAAGACAAGAGAGAGAGAGAGATGGAGGGGGAAAGACAAAGAGAGAGAGAGAGAGAGATGGAGGGGGAAAGACAAGAGAGAGAGAGAGAGAGAGAGAGATGGAGGGGGAAAGACAAGAGAGAGAGAGATGGAGGGGGAGAGAGAGAGAGAGAGATGGAGGGGGAAAGACAAGAGAGAGAGAGAGAGATGGAGGGGGAAAGACAGAGAGAGAGAGAGATGGAGAGAGAGATGGAGGGGGAAAGACAAGAGAGAGAGAGAGATGGATGGGGGGGAAAGACAGAGAGAGAGAGAGAGATGGAGGGGGGAAAGAGAGAGAGAGAGAGAGATGGAGGGGGAAAGACAAGAGAGAGAGAGAGAGAGATGGAGGGGGAAAAGAAGAGAGAGAGAGAGAGAGAGAGATGGAGGGGGAAAGAGAGAGAGAGAGATGGAGGGGGAAAGAGGGGGAAAGACAAGAGAGAGAGAGAGAGATGGATGGGGGGAAAGACAAGAGAGAGAGAGATGGAGGGGGAAAGAGAGAGAGAGAGAGAGAGATGGAGGGGGAAAGACAAGAGAGAGAGAGATGGAGGGGGAGAGAGGGAGAGAGAGATGGAGGGGGAAAGAGAGAGAGGGGGAGAGAGAGAGAGAGAGAGGATGGAGGGGGAAAGACAAGAGAGAGAGAGAGAGAGATGGAGGGGGAAAGACAAGAGAGAGAGAGAGAGAGATGGAGGGGGAAAGACAAGAGAGAGAGAGAGATGGAGGGGGAAAGAGATGGAGAGAGAGAGAGAGAGATGGAGGGGGGAAAGACAGAGAGAGAGAGAGAGAGAGATGGAGGGGGAAAGACAAGAGAGAGAGAGAGATGGAGGGGAAAGAAGAGAGAGAGAGAGAGATGGAGGGGAAAGACAAGAGAGAGAGAGATGGAGGGGGAAAGATGGAGAGAGAGAGAGATGGAGGGGGAAAGACAAGAGAGAGAGAGAGAGAGAGATGGAGGGGGAAAGACAAGAGAGAGAGAGAGATGGAGGGGGAAAGACAAGAGAGAGAGAGAGAGAGAGAGATGGAGGGGGAAAGAGAGAGAGAGAGAGAGATGGAGAGAGAGAGAGAGGATGGGGGAAAGACAAGAGAGAGAGAGAGAGATGGAGGGGGAAAGACAAGAGAGAGAGAGAGAGAGGGAAGAAAGAGAGAGAGAGAGATGGAGAGAGAGAGAGAGAGAGAGATGGAGGGGAAAGAGAGAGAGAGAGAGATGGAGGGGGAAAGACAGAGAGAGAGAGAGATGGAGGGGGAAAGACAAGAGAGAGAGAGAGAGAGGGGGGAGGGGAAAGAAGAGAGATGGAGGGGGAAAGACAAGAGAGAGAGAGATGGAGGGGGAGAGATGGAGGGGGAAAGACAAGAGAGAGAGAGATGGAGGGGGAGAGAGAGAGAGATGGAGGGGGAAAGACAGAGAGAGAGAGAGAGAGAGATGGAGGGGAAAGACAGAAGAGAGAGAGAGAGAGAGAGAGAGAGAGATGGAGGGGGAAAGACAAGAGAGAGAGAGAGAGATGGAGGGGAAAGACAAGAGAGAGAGATGGAGGGGAAAGAGAGAGAGAGATGGAGAGAGAGAGAGAGAGGGAATGGAGAGACAAGAGAGAGAGAGAGATGGAGGGGGAAAGACAAGAGAGAGAGAGAGAGAGAGAGATGGAGGAAAGGGAAAGAGAGAGAGGGAGAGAGAGATGGAGGGGGAGAGAGAGAGAGATGGAGGGGGAAAGACAGAGAGAGAGAGAGATGGAGGGGGAAAGAGAGAGAGAGAGAGAGATGGAGGGGGAAAGGAGAAGAGATGGAGGGGGAAAGAGAGAGAGAGAGAGAGATGGAGGGGGAAAGACAAGAGAGAGAGAGAGAGGGGGAAAGACGAGAGAGAGAGAGAGAGAGATGGAGGGGGAAAGACAAGAGAGAGAGAGAGAGAGAGAGGGAGAGAGAGATGGAGGGGGAAAGACAAGAGAGAGAGAGAGATGGAGGGGGAAAGACAAGAGAGAGAGAGAGATGGAGGGGGAAAGACAAGAGAGAGAGATGGAGGGGGAAAGACAAGAGAGAGAGAGAGATGGAGGGGGAAAGAGAGAGAGAGAGAGAGATGGAGGGGGAGAGAGAGAGAGAGATGGGAAAGACAAGAGAGAGAGATGGAGGGGGAAAGAGAGAGAGAGAGAGAGAGATGGAGGGGGAAAGAAGAGAGAGAGAGAGAGGATGGAGGGGGAAAGAGAGAGAGAGAGAGGGGAGGGGAAAGAGAGAGAGAGAGAGATGGAGGGGGAAAGACAAGAGAGAGAGAGAGAGAGGGGGAAAGAAAGATGGAGGGGGAAAGACAGAGAGAGAGATGGAGAGAGAGATGGAGGGGGAAAGACAAGAGAGAGAGAGAGATGGAGGGGAAAGAAGAGAGAGAGAGAGAGATGGAGGGGGAAGAGACAGAGAGAGAGAGAGATGGGGGGAAAGAGAGAGAGAGAGAGAGATGGAGGGGGAAAGACAGAGAGAGAGAGAGATGGAGGGGGAAAGACAAGAGAGAGAGAGATGGAGATGGAGGGGGAGAGAGAGAGATGGAGGGGGAAAGACTGGAGAGAGAGAGAGAGATGGAGGGGGAAAGGAGAGAGAGAGAGAGATGGAGGGGGAAAGACAGAGAGAGAGAGAGATGGAGGGGGAAAGACTCTGGAGAGAGAGAGAGAGAGAGATGGAGGGGGAAAGAGACAAGAGAGAGAGAGAGAGAGAGAGATGGAGGGGGAAAGACAAGAGAGAGAGAGAGAGATGGAGGGGGAAAGACAAGAGAGAGAGAGAGAGAGATGGA
>NC_060186.1:26438325-26440825 GCF_021184085.1 Oncorhynchus gorbuscha
AGAGAGAGAGGGGGAAAGACAGAGAGAGAGAGAGAGAGATGGAGGGGGAAAGACGAGAGAGAGAGAGAGATGGAGGGGGAAAGACAAGAGAGAGAGAGATGGAGGGAGAGAGAGAGAGAGATGGAGGGGGAGAGAGAGAGAGAGAGATGGGGGGGAGAGACAAGAGAGAGAGAGAGAGAGGATGGAGGGGGAAAGAGAGAGAGAGAGAGAGAGATGGGGGGAAGACAAGAGAGAGAGAGATGGAGGGGGAAAGAGAGAGAGAGATGGAGGGGGAAAGACAGAGAGAGAGAGAGAGATGGAGGGGGAAAGGGAGAGAGAGAGATGGAGAGAGAGAGAGATGGAGGGGGAAAGACAAGAGAGAGAGAGAGAGATGGAGGGGGAAAGGGAGAGAGAGAGAGAGATGGAGGGGGAAAGAGATGAGATGGAGAGAGAGAGATGGAGAGAGATGGAGGGGAGAGAGAGAGAGAGAGAGGATGGAGGGGGAAAGAGAGATGGAGAGAGAGAGATGGATGGGGGAAAGACAGAGAGAGAGAGAGATGGGGGGGGGGAAAGACAAGAGAGAGAGAGAGATGGATGGGGGGAGAAAGAGAGAGAGAGAGAGATGGAGAGAGAGAGAGAGAGATGGAGGGGGAAAGACAGAGAGAGAGAGAGATGGAGGGGGAAAGAAAGACGAGAGAGAGAGAGAGAGAGATGGAGGGGGAAAGGAGAGATGGATGGAGGGAAAGAAAGAGAGAGAGAGATGGAGGGGGAAGAGAAGAGAGAGAGAGAGATGGAGGGGGAAAGACAAGAGAGAGAGAGAGATGGAGGGGGAAAGGGAAGAGAGAGAGATGGAGGGGGAAAGACGAGAGAGAGAGAGAGAGATGGAGGGGAAAGGAGAGAGAGAGATGGAGGGGGAAAGACAAGAGAGAGAGATGGAGGGAGAGAGAGATGGAGAGAGAGAGAGAGAGAGAGGGAGGGGGAGAGAGAGAGAGAGAGGAGGGGGAGAGAGAGAGAGAGAGAGAGAGAGAGGAGGGAAGGAAGAGAGAGAGAGAGATGGATGGGGGAAAGACGAGAGAGAGAGATGGAGGGGGGAGAGAGAGAGAGAGAGATGGAGGGGGAAAGAGAGAGAGAGAGAGATGGGGGGGGGAGAGAGAGAGAGAGAGAGATGGAGGGGAAAGGGAGAGAGAGATGGAGAGAGAGAGAGAGAGATGGAGGGGGAAAGACAAGAGAGAGAGAGAGAGATGGAGGGGGAAAGGGGGAGAGAGAGAGAGATGGAGGGGGAGAGAGGAGAGAGAGAGAGAGATGGAGGGGAAAGAAAGAGAGAGAGAGAGAGATGGAGGGGGAAAGACAAGAGAGAGAGAGAGAGATGGAGGGGAAAGAAAGAGAGAGAGGGGGAGAGAGAGATGGGGGGAAAGGAAGAGAGAGAGAGAGATGGAGGGGGAAAGACAGAGAGAGAGAGAGAGATGGATGGGGGAAAGACAGAGAGAGAGAGATGGAGGGGGAAAGAGAAGAGAAAGAGAGAGAGAGAGATGGAGGGGGAAAGAGAGAGAGAGAGAGAGAGAGATGGATGGGGGAAAGACAAGAGAGAGAGAGAGAGATGGAGGGGGAGACAAGAGAGAGAGAGAGATGGAGGGGGAAAGACAGAGAGAGAGAGAGAGAGAGATGGAGATGGGGAAAGACAAGAGAGAGAGAGAGAGAGATGGAGGGGGAAAGACAAGAGAGAGAGAGAGATGGGGAAAGAAGAGAGAGAGAGAGAGAGAGAGAGAGAGAGAGATGGAGGGGGAAAGACAAGAGAGAGAGAGAGATGGAGGGGGAAAGACAGAGAGAGAGAGAGATGGAGAGAGAGATGGAGGGGGAGAGAGAGAGATGGGGGAAAGAGAGAGAGAGAGAGATGGAGGGGGAAAGACAAGAGAGAGAGAGAGAGAGAGAGAGATGGGGGGAAAGAGAGAGAAAGAGAGAGAGAGAGAGAGATGGAGGGGGAAAGACAAGAGAGAGAGAGAGAGAGAGATGGAGGGGGAAAGACAAGAGAGAGAGAGATGGAGGGGGAGAGACAAGAGAGAGAGAGAGATGGAGGGGGAAAGAGATGGAGATGGGGGGAAAGACAAGAGAGAGAGAGAGAGATGGATGGGGAAAGACAAGAGAGAGAGAGAGAGAGATGGAGGGAGGGGGAAAGGAGAGAGAGAGAGATGGAGGGGGAAAGACAGAGAGAGAGAGAGAGAGATGGGAAAGGAGAGAGATGGAGGGGGAGAGAGAGAGATGGATGGGGGAAAGACAAGAGAGAGAGAGAGATGGATGGGGGAGAGAGAGAGAGAGAGAGATGGAGATGGAGGGGAGAGAGATGGAGAGAGAGAGAGAGAGATGGGGAAAGAGAGAGAGAGAGAGAGATGGAGGGGGAAAGACAAGAGAGAGAGAGATGGATGGAGGGGGAAAGAGAGAGAGAGAGAGAGAGAGATGGAGGGGGAAAGATGGAGGGAGAGAGAGAGAGATGGGGAGAGAGAGAGAGATGGAGGGGGAAAGAGAG